>NW_026112324.1:80000-152500 GCF_024679095.1 Eriocheir sinensis | reverse complement strand
GCCGAGAGGCGGATAAGGAGAGGAGGGAGAGGCGGATAAGGAGAGAGGAGGAAGTGGAGAGGCGTGATAAGGGAGAGGGAGTGTGCGAGAGGCGGATAAGAGAGGAGGCCGGAGAGGCCGATAAGGGAGAGGGAGGTGTCGAGAGGCGTGATAAGGGAGAGAGGGAGTAGAGTCGTGGAGAGGCGTGATAAGGAGAGGGAGGTTGGAGAGGCGTCATAAGGAGAGGGAGTGATGTCGGAGAGGCGGATAAGGGAGAGGAGTGTGTCGAGAGGCGTGATAAGGGAGAGGGAGGTCGGAGAGGCGTGATAAGGAGGAGGGAGGTAAGCCGGAGAGGCGTGATAAGGAGAGGGAGGTGTCGGAGAGGCGTCATAAGGAGAGGGAGGTGTCGATAAGGAGAGGGAGTGTCGGGAGAGGCGGACAAGGGAGAGGGAGGTCTGGAGAGGCGTCACAAGGGAGAGGGAGGGCCGGAGAGGCGGATAAGGGAGAGGGAGGTCGGAGAGGCGTTGGGGGAGAGGGGAGGGAAGCTGGAGAGGTGGATAAGGGAGAGGGAGGCCGAGATGTGTCATAAGGGTTCCTGGAGAGGCGTGATAAGGGAGAGGGAGGTGGGAGAGGCGTTATAAGGGAGAGGAGGCCTGGAGGAGGGAGGCCCCAGAGGCGTGATAAGGGAGAGGAGTGAGAGGCGTGATAAGGGAGAGGAGTGTCGGAGAGGCGTCATAAGGGAGAGGGAGTGTGTCGGAGAGGCGTCATAAGGGAGAGGGAGTGTGTCGGAGAGGCGTGATAAGGGGGAGGGAGGCCGAGAGGTGTCTGGAGAGGCGGATAAGGGAGAGGGAGGTGGTGGAGAGTGATAAGGGGAGAGGAAGAAGCGAGAGACGGATGGGGGAGGGGAAGAGGCCAGAGGGCGTGGATGGGGAGGAAGAGGCCGGAGAGGGATGATGGGGAGGGGAAGGAGGCGGAGGGATGATGGGGAGAAGAGGTCAGAGGGACGTGATGGGGAGATGAAGAGTGTCAGAGGACGGGATGGGGAGAGTGAAGAGGCCAGAGGGACATGATGGGGAAGAGGGAGGGACGATGGGGATGGGGAAGGGAAGAGTGTTGAGGACGGATGGGGAAGGGAAGAGGGAGGGACGTGATGGGGAGATGAAGAGGCTGAGGGACGGATGGGGAGGGGAAGAGTGTTGGAGGACGATGGGGGAGATGAAGAGTGTTGAGGGACGATGGGGAGGGGAAGAGTGTCAGAGGGACGTGATGGGGGAGATGAAGAGTGTCGAGGGACGTGATGGGGAGATGAAGGAAGAGTGTCGGAGGGATGGGGAGATGAAGAGTGTCAGAGGGGACGATGATGGGGAGATGAAGAGGCCAGAGGGACGTGATGGGGAGGGGAAGAGTGTCGAGGGACGTGATGGGGAGATGAAGAGTGTCAGAGGGACGGATGGGGGAGGGAAGAGTGTCAGAGGACGTGATGGGGAGATGAAGAGTCAGAGGGACGTGATGGGGAGATGAAGAGGGAGGGACGTGATGGGGAGGGGAAGAGGCAGGAGGGACGTGATGGGGAGATGAAGAGTGTCAGAGGGACGTGATGGGGAGGGAAGAGTGTCAGAGGGACGGGATGGGGAGGGGAAGAGGTCGGAGGGACGTGATGGGGAGGGAAGAGTGTCAGAGGACGTGGATGGGGGAGATGAAGAGGTCAGAGGGACGGATGGGGAGATGAAGAGGCCAGAGGGACGGATGGGGAGGGAAGAGGTCGAGGGACGGATGGGGAGGGGAAGAGGTCGGAGGGACGTGATGGGGGAGAGGAAGAGGTCGAGGGTGAGGGACGTGATGGGGAGATGAAGAGTGGAGGGACGTGATGGGGAGATGAAGAGGCCAGAGGACGTGATGGGGAGGGAAGAGTGTCAGAGGGACGTGATGGGGAGGGGAAGAGGTCGAGGGACGTGATGGGGAGGAAGAGTGTCAGAGGGACGTGATGGGGAGGGAAGAGGCAGAGGGACGTGATGGGGGAGATGATGAGTGTCAGAGGACGTGATGGGGAGGGAAGAGTGTCAGAGGGACGTGATGGGGAGATGAAGAGTGGAGGGACGTGATGGGGAGATGAAGAGGCAGAGGGACGATGGGGAGGGAAGAGTGTTGAGGGACGTGGATGGGGAGGGGAAGAGTGTCAGAGGGACGTGATGGGGAGAGGAAGAGGTTGGAGGGACGTGGATGGGGAGGGAAGAGGTCAGGGACGTGATGGGGAGATGAAGAGGTGGAGGGATGGATGGGGAGGGGAAGAGTGTTGAGGGGACGTGATGGGGAGATGAAGAGGCCAGAGGGACGTGATGGGGGAGGGAAGAGGTCGAGGGACGTGATGGGGGAGGAAGAGTGTCAGAGGACGTGATGGGGAGGGAAGAGGTTGAGGGACGTGATGGGGGAGATGAAGAGGTTGAGGGACGGATGGGGAGATGAAGAGTGTCAGAGGGACGTGATGGGGAGGGAAGAGTGTCGGAGGGACGTGGATGGGGAGGGAAGAGGCCGAGGGACGTGATGGGGAGATGAAGAGGCCAGAGGGACGTGATGGGGGAGGGGAAGAGGTTGGAGGACGTGATGGGGAGATGAAGAGGTCAGAGGGACGTGATGGGGAGATGAAGAGTGTCAGAGGGACGATGGGGAGGGGAAGAGGTCAGAGGGACGTGGATGGGGAGGGAAGAGGCCGGAGGGACGTGATGGGGAGGGGAGGAGTGTCGTAGGGACGTGATGGGGAGGGGAAGAGGTCAGAGGGACGGATGGGGAGATGAAGAGTGTCAGAGGACGGATGGGGAGGGAAGAGGTCGGAGGGACGTGATGGGGAGGGAAGAGGTCAGAGGGACGTGATGGGGGAGATGAAGAGGTCAGAGGGACGGATGGGGAGGGGAAGAGGCCAGAGGGACGTGATGGGGAGGGAAGAGGTCAGAGGGACGTGATGGGGAGGGGAAGAGGCCAGAGGGACGTGATGGGGAGATGAAGAGGTTGAGGGACGGATGGGGAGGGGAAGAGTTGTGGAGGGACGTGATGGGGAGATGAAGAGGTCAGAGGACGTGATGGGGAGATGAAGAGGCCAGAGGGACGTGATGGGGAGAGAAGAGTGTCGAGGGACGTGATGGGGAGGGGAAGAGGTCAGAGGGACGTGGATGGGGAGGGAAGAGGTCGGAGGGACGTGATGGGGAGGGAAGAGGTCAGAGGGACGTGATGGGGAGATGAAGAGGCATGGAGGGACGTGATGGGGAGGGAAGAGGTCAGAGGGACGTGATGGGGAGGGAAGAGTGTCGGAGGGACGGATGGGGAGGGGAAGAGGTCAGAGGGACGTGATGGGGAGGGGAAGAGGTCAGAGGGACGTGATGGGGAGATGAAGAGGTCAGAGGGACGTGATGGGGAGATGAAGAGGTCAGAGGGACGTGATGGGGAGGGAAGAGGTCAGAGGGACGTGATGGGGAGGGAAGAGGCTGAGGGACGTGATGGGGAGGGGAAGAGTGTCAGAGGGACGTGATGGGGAGGGGAAGAGGTCAGAGGGACGTGGATGGGGAGATGAAGAGTGCCAGGGACGTGATGGGGAGGGGAAGAGGTCAGAGGGACGTGATGGGGAGGGAAGAGTGTCAGAGGGACGGGATGGGGGAGATGAAGAGGTCAGAGGGACGGGATGGGGAGGGAAGAGGTCGGAGGGACGTGATGGGGAGAGGAAGAGGTCAGAGGGACGGGATGGGGAGATGAAGAGTGTCAGAGGGACGTGGATGGGGAGGGAAGAGTGTTGGAGGGACGTGATGGGGAAGAGGAAGAGGTCGGAGGGACGTGATGGGGAGGGGAAGAGGCCGGAGGGACGTGATGGGGGAGGAAGAGTGGGAGGGACGTGATGGGGAGGGGAAGAGGTTGAGGGGAGGGATGGGGAGATGGGGAGAGGAAGAGTGGAGGGACGTGATGGGGAGGGAAGAGGTCGAGGGACGTGATGGGGGAGGGAAGAGTGTCGAGGGACGGATGGGGAGGGGAAGAGGTAGAGGGACGTGATGGGGAAGGGAAGAGTGTTGAGGGACGTGATGGGGAGGGAAGAGGTTGAGGGACGTGATGGGGAAGAGGAAGGAGGGACGTGATGGGGAGGGAAGAGTGTTGAGGGACGTGATGGGGAGGGAAGAGGGAGGGACGGATGGGGAGGGAAGAGTGTTGGAGGGACGTGATGGGGAGGGGAAGAGGTTGAGGGACATGATGGGGAAGGGAAGAGTGTATGAGGGACGTGATGGGGAAGGGAAGAGTGTCGGAGGGACGTGATGGGGAGGGGAAGAGTGTTGGAGGGATATGATGGGGAAGGGAAGAGTGTTGGAGGGATATGATGGGGAAGGGAAGAGTGTTGGAGGGACGTGATGGGGAGGGGAAGAAGAGTTGAGGGACGGATGGGGAAGGGAAGAGTGTTGGAGGATATGATGGGGAAGGGAAGAGTGTCGGAGGGATATGATGGGGAAGGGAAGAGTGTTGGAGGGATATGATGGGGAAGGGAAGAGTGTTGGAGGGATATGATGGGGAAGGGAAGAGTGTTGGAGGGAAATGATGGGGAAGGGAAGAGTGTTGGAGGGATATGATGGGGAAGGGAAGAGTGTTGGAGGGATATGATGGGGAAGGTAAGAGGTTGAGGTATATGATGGGGAAGGGAAGAGTGTTGGAGGGATATGATGGGGAAGGGAAGAGTGTTGGAGGGATATGATGGGGAAGGGAAGAGTGTTGGAGGGATATGATGGGGAAGGGAAGAGTGTTGGAGGGATATGATGGGGAAGGGAAGTGTTGGAGGGATATGATGGGGAAGGGAAGAGTGTTGGAGGGATATGATGGGGAAGGGAAGAGTGTTGGAGGGATATGATGGGGAAGGGAAGAGTGTTGGAGGGATATGATGGGGAAGGGAAGAGTGTTGGAGGGATATGATGGGGAAGGGAAGAGTGTTGGAGGGACGTGATGGGGAAGGGAAGAGTGTCGGAGGGACGTGATGGGGAGGGGAAGAGTGTCGGAGGGATATGATGGGGAAGGGAAGAGTGTTGGAGGGATATGATGGGGAAGGGAAGAGTGTTGGAGGGATATGATGGGGAAGGGAAGAGTGTTGGAGGGACGTGATGGGGAAGGGAAGAGTGTTGGAGGGATATGATGGGGAAGGGAAGATTGTTGGAGGGATATGATGGGGAAGGGAAGAGTGTTGGAGGGATATGATGGGGAAGGGAAGAGTGTTGAGGGACGTGATGGGGAGGGAAGAGTTGGAGGGACGTGATGGGGAAGGGAAGAGTGTTGGAGGATATGATGGGGATGGGAAGGGAAGAGTGTTGAGGGACGTGATGGGGAAGGAAGAGTGTTGAGGAGGATATGGGGGAAGGGAAGAGTGTCGGAGGGACGTGATGGGGAAGGGAAGAGTGTTGAAGGGATATGATGGGGAAGGGAAGAGTGTTGAGGGACGTGATGGGGAAGGGAAGAGTGTTGGAGGACGTGATGGGAAGGAAGAGTGTTGGAGGACGTGATGGGGAAGGGAAGAGGTTAGAGGGACGTGATGGGGAAGGAAGAGTGTTGGAGGATGATGGGGAAGGGCAGAGTTTAGGAGGGACGTGATGGGGAAGGGTAGGTTGGTGGAGGGTCGGTGTTGGGGAAGGTAAGAGTGTAGGAGGGACGTGATGGGGAAGGGAAGAGTGTATGAGGGACCTGAAGGGGAAGGGAAGAGTGTTGGAGGGACATGATGGGAAGGGAAGAGTGTTGAGGGACGGATGGGGAAGGGAAGAGGTTGAGGGACGTGATGGGAAGGGAAGAGTGTTGAGGGACGGATGGGGAAGGAAGAGTGTTGGAGGGACGTGATGGGGAAGGGAAGAGTGTTGGAGGATGGGGAAGGAAGAGGTCGAGGGACGTGATGGGGAAGGGAAGAGTGTTGAGGGACGTGATGGGGAGGGGAAGAGTGTCGGAGGGATATGATGGGGAAGGGAAGAGTGTTGGAGGACGTGATGGGGGAGGGGAAGAGTGTTGGAGGGACGTGATGGGGAAGGGAAGAGTGTCGGAGGGACGTGATGGGGAAGGGAAGAGTGTCAGAGGGACGTGATGGGGAAGGGAAGAGTGTTGGAGGGATATGATGGGGAAGGGAAGAGTGTTGGAGGGACGGATGGGGAAGGGAAGAGGTTGGAGGGATATGATGGGGAAGGGAAGAGTGTTGGAGGGATATGATGGGGAAGGGAAGAGTGTAGGAGGGAAATGATGGGGAACGGAAGAGGTTGAGGGATATGATGGGGAAGGGAAGAGTGTATGAGGGACGTGATGGGGAAGGGAAGAGTGTCAGAGGGACGTGATGGGGAAGGGAAGAGTGTTGGAGGGATATGATGGGGAAGGGAAGAGTGTCGGAGGGATATGATGGGGAAGGGAAGAGTGTTGGAGGGATATGATGGGGAAGGGAAGAGTGTTGGAGGGATATGATGGGGACGGGAAGAGTGTCGGCGGGACAGGATGGGGAAGGCAAGAGTGTTGGAGGGATATGATGGGGAAGGGAAGAGTGTTGGAGGGATATGATGGGGAAGGGAAGAGTGTTGGAGGGATATGATGGGGAAGGGAAGAGTGTTGGAGGGATATGATGGGGAAGGGAAGAGTGTTGGAGGGATATGATGGGGAAGGGAAGAGTGTTGGAGGGACGTGATGGGGAAGGGAAGAGTGTTGGAGGACGGATGGGGAAGGGAAGAGTTGGAGGGATATGATGGGAAGGAAGAGTGTTGAGGGATATGGATGGGGAAGGGAAGAGGTTGAGGAGGGATGGGGAAGGGAAGAGTGTCAGAGGGACGTGATGGGGAAGGGAAGAGTGTTGGAGGGATATGATGGGGAAGGGAAGAGTGTTGGAGGGACGTGATGGGGAAGGGAAGAGTGTTGGAGGGACGTGATGGGGAAGGGAAGAGTGTCGGAGGGACGTGATGGGGGAGATGAAGAGTGTCGGAGGGACGATGGGGAAGGGAAGAGGTTGAGGGACGTGATAAGGGAAGGGAAGAGTGTCGGAGGGACGTGATGGGGAAGGGAAGAGTGTCGGAGGGACGTGATGGGGAGGGGAAGAGTGTCGGAGGGACGTGATGGGGGAGGGGAAGAGTGTCGGAGGGACGTGATGGGGAAGGAAAGTGTTGGAGGACGTGATGGGGAAGGAAGAGGTCGGAGGACGTGATGGGGAAGGAAGAGTGTCGGAGGGACGTGATGGGGAAGGGAAGAGTGTCGGAGGGGCGTGATGGGGAAGGGAAGAGCGTCGGAGGGACGTGATGGGGAAGGGAAGAGTGTCGGAGGGACGTGATGGGGAAGGGAAGAGTGTCGGAGGGACGTGATGGGGAAGGGAAGAGTGTCGGAGGACGTGATGGGGAAGGGAAGAGGTCGGAGGGACGTGATGGGGAAGGGAAGAGGTCGGAGGGACGTGATGGGGAAGGGAAGAGTGTCGGAGGGACGATGGGGAGGGAAGAGTGTCGGAGGGACGTGATGGGGAAGGGAAGAGTGTCGGAGGGACGTGATGGGGAAGGGAAGAGTGTCGGAGGGACGTGATGGGGAAGGGAAGAGTGTCGGAGGGACGTGATGGGGAAGGAAGAGTGTCGGAGGGACGTGATGGGGAAGGGAAGAGGTCGGAGGGACGTGATGGGGACGGGAAGAGTGTCGGAGGGGCGTGATGGGGAAGGGAAGAGGGTCGGAGGGACGTGATGGGGAAGGGAAGAGTGTCGGAGGGACGTGATGGGGAAGGGAAGAGCGTCGGAGGGACGTGATGGGGAAGGGAAGAGTGTCGGAGGGACGTGATGGGGAAGGGAAGAGAGTCGGAGGGACGTGATGGGGAAGGGAAGAGTGTCGGAGGGACGTGATGGGGAAGGGAAGTGTCGGAGGGACGAGATGGGGAAAGGAAACAGTGTCGGAGGGACGTGATGGGGAGGGGAAGAGTGTCGGAGGGACGTGATGGGGAAGGGAAGAGTGTCGGAGGGACGTGATGGGGAAGGGAAGAGTGTCGGAGGGACGTGATGGGGAAGGGAAGAGTGTCGGAGGGACGTGATGGGGAGGGGAAGAGTGTCGGAGGGACGTGATGGGGAAGGGAAGAGTGTCGGAGGGACGTGATGGGGAAGGGAAGAGTGTCGGAGGGACGTGATGAGGAAGAGTGTCGGAGGGACGTGATGGGGAGGGAAGAGGTCGGAGGGACGTGATGGGGAAGGAAGAGTGGGAGGGACGTGATGGGGAGTGAAGTGTGTCGGTGGTACGTGTTTGGGATGGGAAGAGTGTCGGAGGGACGTGATGGGGAAGGGAAGAGTGTCGGAGGGACGTGATGAGGAAGGGAAGAGTGTCGGAGGGACGTGATGGGGAAGGGAAGAGTGTCGGAGGGACGTGATGAGGAAGGGAAGAGTGTCGGAGTGGACTTGATGGGGAGGGGAAGAGTGTCGGAGGGACGTGATGAGGAAGGGAAGAGTGTCGGAGGGACGTGATGGGGAAGGGAAGAGTGTCGGAGGGACGTGATGGGGAGGGGAAGAGGTCGGAGGGACGGATGGGGAGGGGAAGAGTGTCGGAGGGACGTGATGGGGGAGGGGAAGTGTCGGAGGGACGTGATGGGGGAAGGGAAGAGTGTCGGAGGGACGTGATGGGGAGGGGAAGAGTGTCGGAGGGACGTGATGGGGGAAGGGAAACATGGAAACATGGAAACATGGAAATGCAGGCAACAGAAAGCCTATTGGCTCATTACGAGGTCGCCCGCTTGGGTGATTTAATCTGCTCGACCGCCACTTTGGGCTTGGTGAGCAGATGAAAGCACCTCGATATTGAGGAGCAGATGGAAGCCCCTCGTTATTCAGTTTACTCCTGACGCAGCGAAATGACGGTCGATTCTATATTTGAAGGAGTTGATGGTATTCGCATTTACTACTTCTGAGGGAAGATTGTTCCAGTGGCGGATGACTCGGTTTGAAAAGAAACTCCTTCCAATGTCTGTGTTACATCGACTCGACTGAATGGGTAAACCGTTATTTCTAGTTCTTGAGTTGGTTTGCAGTTCAAAGAATTTGGAGTAATCGACGTTATTGAACTTTTTTAGATACTTGAAGACTTGAATCATATCCCCTCGTAGGCGTCTTTTCTCCAATGTAAAGAGATTGAGTCGCTTGAGTCGTTCCTCGTATGGTTGAGCCCTGAAGGTTGGAATCATCTTTGTGGCGCGTCGTTGAATTCTTTCCAGTAAAGCAATGTCCTTTCTGTAATTGGGAGACCAGAACTGCACTGCATACTCGAGGTGCGGTCTTACCATGGAATTATACAAGGATAGCATCACGTCTGGTGTTTTACACTCGAAGTTCCTCGCTATGAACCCGAGCATAATGTTGGCCTTGTTGTATGCTTTTTTACAGTGATTCGCGTGTTTCAGGTCACTGCTGATAGTGACTCCAAGATCCTTTTCCTCCTACATCGCTTGCAGAGGTCTCCCATTCATGATGTATGTGTGGTTACTATTTTGGGACCCAATGTGCATGACTTTGCATTTGTCAACAATAAAAGACATTTGCCATTTTTCCGACCATTCGATAATGTGATTGAGGTCTTTCTGAATGATTTCGCAGTCGGTCTTTGTGAGGGCATCTCCACCCACCTTGGTGTCATCTGCAAATTTCGATATTGTGGATTTCAGTCCTGATTCTAGGTCATTGATATATATGATAAAGAGGATGGGTCCCAGCACTGACCCTTGAGGCACTCCACTAGTGACTGGAAGCCAATCGAAGGCTGTCCGTTGAGTAGTACTCGTTGTTTTCGTCGGTGAGCCAATCTCTTATCCACGCGATCAGATTGGCTCCGATGCCCGCCGAGTGCAGTTTCTTAAGGAGTCGCTCGTGCGGTACCTTGTCGAAGGCTTTCTGAAAGTCCAGGTATATAACATCACTGGGGATGTGGGCATCCCAGTTCTTATATATACCTTGGAAGAAGTCTAATAAATTCGTTAGGCAGGAGCGCTTGTTTCTGAAGCCATGCTGGGTGTCGGAGATTATATTATTGTTTTCTAGAAACTTAACAAGTTTATCTCTAATAATCTTTTCGAGTATTTTTCCTGCCACTGATGTCAAACTTATGGGCCTGTAGTTTAATGCAACGCTTTTGTCTCCTTTTTTGAAAATCGGTGTTACGTTCGCCATCTTCCAGTCTTCCGGGACCTTGTTTAGTTGAACTGACCGGTTGAATATGGTAGTGAGTGGTTGAAGAATTTGTTGTTTAAGCTCTTTTAATAACCGCGGGGATAAACTGTCGGGTCCTGCTGACTTGTTCGTGTCGAGTTTGTCCAAGTACTTTTTACTTGGTCGCATATTGAGTCAATTTCCAGCGGCGTGATCTCACTCGGCGGGGCAGGGCTCTCGGGAATGGTTTCGATGTCTCGACTGTGAATACGGATGCGAAGTTACTGTTGAGGATTCTGGCCATCTGTTTATTGTCCTGGGTTACAGATCCAGTCTCGTCTGTCAGGGGACCAATATTGATTTTACTTTCTTTTCGATCTTATGTACGTGAAGAATTTCTTGGAGTTAGTTTTGATTTCGCGCGCTATTTGCTTTTCATAGTTGCGTTTGCTACCCGAATAAGGCTGCGACAAGCTCTGAGGCTGTTGTGGTACTGTGTGCTGGCTTCGGCCGTAGCATTCTCTTTCATCAAATTATAATTCCTTTTTTAGGTTTACTGCCCTTTTATTTCTCTGGTCATCCACGGTGGATCTACGGCCCCATTTACTCGCCTGGATTTCGTAGGCACTGTAGCCTTCTCTACTTGCAACAGCTTATCTTTGAAGACGTTCCACGCGTTGTCGATTGTATTGTCGGTGATGCCAACTTGGTCCCAGGTCGTAAGGGGAAGCAGTGCACGGGCTAAGTTGAAATTTCCTTTTTTGTAATCTGGTATCACTGATGGATTATCTACGAGTTTGTGACATATGTTGATATTAAAACGGATTAAGTGGTGATCGCACCCATTAAGTTTCTCACCAACTGTACAGTCGCGAATGAGGTCGGGGTCGCTTACTAATACCAGATCCAGCAGATTGTTTTCTCTTGTTGGTTGAGTTACAACTTGAGTGAGGAAAGAATACTCCACCAATTCTAAAAGCCTGTTAACCTCTTGATCTCCAGTCATCAGTCCCCAGTCAATGTTAGGGCAATTAAAGTCCCCAATTATAATTGCTTCCTTGCTTTGTGTTAGAGAGTGAATCTCTTCGTAGAGGGCAGTGTCATCGGCTGCCTGTTGTTTCGGAGGCCTGTATACGGTTGCAAGTGTTAGTTTCTTGTTATTTGCGGTTATTTCCACATAGACAGAATCGTATTTCTCTGCGTCCTGTTTGTCTATTTTTATGGCAGGGAGTGTACTTTTACGTAGCAAACTACTCCTCCTCCTTTCTTGTGCTTGACTTTGTGGAAGCTGTACCCAGGAATGACATTTCGGATTCTAGATGGGTAGAGTTGGCCCAAGTCTCTGTGATGGCTACCACATCTGGTTTCTCTGTTGCAACATACGCCCTAATTTCGTCCTTTTGGGTATTAAACTACGTGCATTTGTGTACATGATAGAAATGTGGCCGTGACGAGTTGTACCAGTTCGCTTGTCGGAGGCGTGGTTAGTTACACAGTTTCTGTGAGTCGCACTGACGCTACGGGTTGGTTGATCAAGGGCTGCCTTTGCCCCGTCCTCGCCCGCCGTTTTTGAAAGGCTTTTCGAAAAGCTTTTCACTGCCTCGTCCAGAAGCCTCCCGAAACGCGCCGATCCAACCTCATTCAGATGTAGTCCATCGTTCCAAAACAAGTCTGGGCGCTCAAGGAAGTGGTGCCAGGCGTTTGTAAACGCCACGCCTTCGTCGTCACAAATTTCCTTCAGACTAGTATTGATGTTGCTCGCTTTGCTGTTGAAGCCGGCGTCAGCGCTGATTCTGGGGAGACTTCCAGAGACAATGACGTGAGGGACTTGGTCTTGTAACGCCGAATGACCTGACGGTATTTTGATAGTAGGGCCTGAGTTTGAGTAGACTGAACGTCATTTGTCCCCGCGTGAATCAAATAAACTGTGTCTTCCTTCGCGAGTTCCGTGACAGCATCGACAGCTGAAGTAATGTCGTCCAGTTTGGCTCCTGGAATACACAACGCCTCCGCGTCTCTGTATTCCTGCCGCAGAATTCCGTTAACTGACCTCTAACCAGCGAGTCCCCTACAAGTCTAACAGATGTTTTCAGCTTGTCTGTGCCCCGAAACTGTGTCTGATCTACGCAGACCACAGCAGGAAGAATGGTCTTGTGGCGTCTAATGGATGAGTAGGAGGAGTGGGAGGTGGTGGCGACTGGACGTGGAGGCGTTAGGAGGGCTGGTAGAGGAGAGGGACAAGGGGGAGCCAAGGGAAGATGAGGAAGAGGCGGAAGGGGTTGACTGCAGGGGAGTAGAGGAGGAGGATGTTGAGGATGTGGAGGAGGGGGCAGAGGCGGAGGAGGAGGAAGGGGAGGAAGGGGTTGACTGGGGAGGAGTAGAGGAGGAGGATGTTGAGGATGTGGTGGCGGGGGCAGCGGCGGAGGAGGAGGAAGGGGCGGTAGGGGTTGACTGGGGGAGTAGAGGAGGAGGATGTTGAGGATGTGGAGGGGAGAAGAAATGTATGAGGAGGCGGCAGGGGCGGAGGAGGAGGAAGAGGCGGAAGGGGTTGGCTGGGGGAGTAGAGGAGGAGGATGTTGATGATGTGGAGGAGGGGCAGAGTTGGAGGAGGAGGAAGGGCGGAAGAGAAGAGGAGGAAGAGGAAGGGAGGAGGAAGAGTAGGTCGTGGTGGTGATGGTGGGATGGGTGGGGAGGGGCGGGAGGATGGCGGTGCTGGTGGTGGAGGGTGAAGAAGGGGGGGTTGGCGGCCTGTGGTGATGAGGTGGAGGAGGGAAGGAGGAGGCGGGGAGGGATGAGAAATGGAGGGGGCTGAGGAGGAGGAGGAGGTATGTGATCGGGTGATTTCGGAGTACGTAGAAGACGAAGAAGAAGAAGAAGAAGAAGAAGAAGAAGAAGAAGAAGAAGAAGGAGGAGTAGGGAGTTGAGGGTATGACGTCACGATGTCCCAAAGTAAAGAATTGGAGCGTTGTAGATCCTCGTTGGTTGTTTGTAGTGCCTGAATACGTAAGTCTAAGACACAGTACCTACACATCGAGTTGCTGGTTTGGTAGTGAATCGCAGCATATTTCTTTGAACAATTACAGCAATTGAAATAGTTGGACGGCATGATTACTTCTTTTTTTTATTTACTGTTGCAAAACGATATAACTGTGAGCTTAACAGTTAAGATGAATTTTGTATCCGCGTGGGCTGTGGTGAACACCTAGAGGGAGGCGGCTTTAAATCGGTCGAGTCACGCGGGAGAGTTTAAGGTGTGGCGTCTATGAGGGCCCACACGTGTTTTCCCTCCGGGATTAAAATTCTCTGGGGGATTAAACTTTTCCTCCTTTTCAAAACAGGTGTGCTGGTATACGGGTCAAGCTTTGTACTTCTACGTTAGTGACAGATTTTCTACGTTAGTTAGACACAAGAAGCTCACTGTCTTTCACTGGGTGCTGTGTTAGGTCGTGTAGTTGTAATCCTATTGAGGAAAGACAGGAAACACAAAAAAGTCGATATATAACTTAACCGCTCGTGGATCAGCAGGGAAGTCCTCTCACTGTAAGGTAATCCTCGCAACACTTCAAACACTAGTTAGACGCGTCACAGCACTGAGTTAGACGTTAATTAATTAGGTTGAGTGGTGCTAAATAAGACAAGTAAACAAGCACAGTTAGTCGTTCGATTTCTGATAAGGCGTACGGGCCTATTTAAGTAACGGTTAATTAAAAGCGTGGATGAACGGATTTCAAAAGTTGTGACGTTAAAATGTAACACACGGAGTCGATTCACACACAAAACAACAAGTGTCGTTTCACCAAACGAGGTGAAAAGCAAGGTTAAGGTTTGATGCCGCAGCAGCAAGGTCAACGTCCGTCCCTTTGAGGAGGTCAGGCGAGACTGAGGAGGGAAGAGTGTCGGAGGGACGTGATGGGGAGGGGAAGAGTGTCGGAGGGACGTGATGGGGGAAGGGAAGAGTGTCGGAGGGACGTGATGGGGAAGGGAAGAATGTCGGAGGGACGTGATGGGGAAGGGAAGAGTGTCGGAGGGACGTGATGGGGGAAGGGAAGAGTGTCGGAGGGACGTGATGGGGAAGGGAAGAGTCTTTTGCTCATAGGCAGTCCTGCTGGCTCCTGTTGCTGCTGGGACGGGTGGAGGCGTCCACTTTGGCAGGACTCGCTGGGGCGTGGCGTGCCGCGCCAGCAGCTGGCCGAGCAGGGAGCAGGGGGAGGCGTACACGCCTGGCTCGAAAAGGGCGGCTTCCAGCACTCGGTAGGCGTGCTGGAAGGCTCTGCGCACGTCCCAGACACGGAAGGAGGACCGCCCCAGGTCGTTGGTGGGACAGAGCGGGTCTTGGATGCAGAGGTCCGCCCGCCGGTGGCCGCGCGGCATCACGATGGGCACGTCTTCCTTACGCAGGTAGCGGCCGCGCCCCACTACGCTGATCCCCGTGCTGGCGAAATTAAACTCATAGCCGTAGAAGGCGAAGAAGCTCACCAACAGCCACCCGAGGTCGTGCTGGGCGTCCGGGGGAATCTGCAGCTGCAGGAAGCTGGTGACCATAAGGGTGACGGCGTAGGATGACACGCCCCCCGTGAAGACCTCTGCCAGGCCCAGGCCACGCAGGTAGTGGCGCACCAGCAGTGAGATGGGCGCCAGGGCCGGGAAGCGGCGCAACAACTCCCGCACCAGCTCTGCGGCGCGCACGGCCGCCTCGCTGCCTAAGGACACGTCCACGGGCAAGCCCGTCGCCTGGTGGACGAACTTGACCAGTGGAACCGTCGTCTTTTCCAGCACGGTGAGCTGGCCGAGCCGCGCCACGCCCTCCCGCTGGAGGGCGTCGCGGAGTGCGAGCAGTGGAGAGGGTGACGCGGGCCAGTGGCCCAGCAGTGTCGCATCCACGTCGCTGTCCGCCATATAGAGGCCGTTGGCCAGGCTGCCGGTGGCCTCGACGCGCACCTGAGGCCACATTGTGACCACCACACGCCGCAGGTCCTCCACTGGACGCAGGCGACGCTGGTACTCGGCGTCTGAGCCGCCAGCCCACCGATGAAAGTCCAGTAGTTCCTGGTGCAGAGCGCGGCGGCTGCCGTCATAACACTTGGGAGGGCAGTCCCAGGGGGGCGGCGGGCGTGGAATTGGCGGTAGGAAAGAGGCGGTGTTGGCTGGCGGGGGTGTCGTTGTTGAGGGTGAAGCAGACGAAGGGGCACGGGTGGGTGTCTGAGGAGGTGCTTGGCGTGGCACAGGAGGAGTGGCACTGGTCTGCGTTTGGGGTTCGGTTGCATGAACGTGTTTTAAAGTTTTGGAGGACGGGCTAGACTCTGCGGCATGACTCGTATCGTCTGTCGCCTCGACGGTGTTCGTGTTGTCCGCGGCTTGGAAACACTCTTCTTTCTCAATACTTTCTTCATATTCCTTGTGTTCTTCATTTTCATTTACTTCTTCTTTCTCAATACTTTCTTCATATTCCTTGTGTTCTTCATTTTCATTTACTTCTTCTTTCTCAATATTTTCTTCATTTTCCTTGTGTTCTTCATTTTCATTTTCTTCTTCTTTCTCAATATTTTCTTCATTTTCCTTGTGTTCTTCATTTTCGTTTTCTTCTTCTTTCTCAATATTTTCTTCATTTTCCTTGTGTTCTTCATTTTCGTTTTCTTCTTCTTTCTCAATATTTTCTTCATTTTCCTTTTGTTCTTCATTTTCGTTTACTTCTTCTTTCTCAATATTTTCTTCATTTTCTTTGTGTTCATTTTTATTTTCTTCTTTCTCAATATTTTCTTCATTTTCTTCCTGTTCTTCATTTTCATTTCCTTCTTCCCTCGCAGTATTTTCTTCATTTTCCTTCTGCCCGTCATTTTCATTCCCTTCCATCTCATTGTCTGTATTTTGTCTGTGGTCTTCTTTCTCAATGTCTTCCTCAGTTTCCTTATGTACTTCATTTTTATTCTCCTCGTTTGCATTGTCTACTTCATCTTCCTTATTCTCGTCATTTTCCCTTTCCACCTCTTCCTTGTTTTCCATCTCTTCTTCCTTTTCTGTCTCTTCTTCAGTTAGCAAGTCTTCTTTGGTTTCTGTATCTCCTTTTTCCAAGTCTTCTTCATTTTCCAACCCTTCTTCGCCTTCTGTCTCCGTCTCTTCTCCCATCTTCTCCACACACCCGTCACTCGGGTGCTCCTCTCCTTCATTTCCTACTTCTGTCATCCTTTCCTCACCCGCCTCCTTCCCCGTCGCCGCGGGTGTCTCCGTGTCACGTGGTCCTTCCTGGACACACTCCTTCACCTCCTCCAGGTGTGTTTCTTCTTGCTTTTTTTCATCGCCCCCCTTATCAGGTGGTGTCACGTTCAGGCCTGTTTCTTCACCTCCTTCCCGGCGGGACGGTGGGCTGGAGGCCACGGCAGCCAGGGCCGCCAACATCGCCAGGAGCAGCAGCAGGCAGCCGCAAACTAGCAGAGTTCTAACGAAACCTGCTTGCTCCTCCTCAGCCTGCCGTACCTGCTCGTGCAGGCAGTCCAGATGCCGCTTGGCCCCGGCCAGCAGCCGCAGCACGTCCCACCAGCCGTCGCCGGCGGGGAGGCCACACTCCATCAGGGGATCCCGGGGCGGTGCAGGGCGCAGCGCGCCGGGGTGCCACCAGGCGCCGGCCAGACGCTGCCTTAGCTCTCCCCGCGCCGTTGTGTGGGCCGGCAGCCTGCCACTCCCGCCGCGCCTCCAGGAGCGGCCCGCCGTAGCGGGCGGCCCCCCAGAGGTACGGCGCGAGGGCCGCAGTGATGCCTGCCAGTACGATTCCGATTTTCTTTTGGTAGTTGTTCATTTTTGTTCCTCTGTGTTTATGAAAAGAGTGTGACAGGAGGCAGAGCGGGCTAGCCTGGGATTGTTTGGAACCAGGATGGAAAGTGAGGGCCTCCACAGACTCAGAGGAAAACTTACAGAGAATGATCGAGGACCTTCACAGGGTGTGAACGTAGACCCAAAGAAGAAAAGGAAGGAAACAAAGGTAGTGTTTAGTAATCAGTTGGCCGTGTTCTCCCTTAATAATACAAGACAACGTGTTTTATGTGTAGAATTAGTGGAAGAAAGGTGAGTGTGGACGCCCCATAGAGGTGGGGAGGGAGAGGAGGGGGAAGGCTAGCACGTGTAATATTAGGATGGGAGGGACCGTTGAGAAGGAGAGAGTATTGGAAAGTGAAAGATGAGCAAAAGAAAAGAAATATTAAAAGGTGGGTTGTTGAATGAGAGAACAGAGAATAGAAGAGGCCTGTAGAAGGGAAGGAAGGACAGACGTGACAGAGGGGAATCGGAACTGTCGAGAAGTGGCCAAGAAAGGGAAGGGGAAGGATGTGCTGAGGAGGATGACGGGGTGTGAGAAAAACGGGAAGGCAAAAGGGAGGGAGGGAAGAAAAGACGAATGGGGACCATGAAGGAGGGAAAAAGGTTGTAAGGAAATAAAGGAAGGTGAGGGTGGTGGAAGGAGGAAGGGGAACCAAAGGAAGGAGGGAGTTAGAAGAGAGAGAGAGAGAGAGAGAGAGAGAGAGAGAGAGAGAGAGAGAGAGAGAGAGAGAGAGAGAGAGAGATAATGTGTTGTAATCAGGATGAGTTTGCCAAGGCGGCGTGGCGAGGAGAGGCGAGGCGAGGGAAGGCGAGGCATCCTGCAGGGTCAAGTTAAAGCCGGAGGCTGCTGAAGGAGGTGGAGCAGAAGGAGGAGAAAAAGAAAGAAAGAAAGAAAGAGAGAAAGAAAAAAAAGAGACATATGTAAAAGCACAACAATGTAGAATTTTGAAAACAAAGAAAATATTATAGACGGAAGTGGTAAAGAATGTTATGATGATAAGAAAGAAAAGAAGAAGAAGAAGAAGAAGAAGAAGAAGAAGAAAGTTCATAAAAGTAAGTACTAATTATAAGAACTTATTAAAACGAAGAAAACAAAATCGTAATGGAAAAGGAAAGAAAGCTGTTATGGTGAAAAGAAGAAGAAGAAGAGGAAGAGGATGAGGGAGAGTATGGTGGCGGCTGTTTCCAATCCCTAATTCTTCACCTCCCACTTACTCTGTACTCTCACCGTCCCAGCCATCCTCATCCTGACTTATCATCCCCTTCCTTCCTTCCTTCCTTCCTGCCTTGCAAACTATCGTCCTTTTGTTCCTCCTCTTCAGTCACCTCACACCCTCACCCTCACGCTCCCTCCTTCTCTCACCATCATGCCGTCCCTTCCTTCCTTCCTTCCTTCCTTCCTTCCTTCCTTGCAATCTATCGTCCTTTTGTTCCTCCTCTTCAGTCACCTCACACCCTCACCCTCACGCTCCCTCCTTCTCTCATCATCATGCCGTCCCTTCATTCCCTTCCTTCCTTCCTTCCTTCCTTCCTTCCTTCCTTCCTTGCAATCTATCGTCCTTTTGTTCCACCTCTTCAGTCACCTCACACCCTCACCCTCACGCTCCCTCCTTCTCTCACCATCATGCCGTCCCTTCCTTCCTTCCTTCCTTCCTTCCTTCCTTCCTTCCTTCCTTCCTTGCAATCTATCGTCCTTTTGTTCCCCCTCTTCAGTCACCTCACACCCTCACCCTCACGCTCCCTCCTTCTCCCACCATCATGTCGTCCCTTCCTTCCTTCCTTCCTTCCTTCCTTCCTTGCAATCTATCGTCCTTTTGTTCCCCCTCTTCAGTCACCTCACACCCTCACCCTCACGCTCCCTCCTTCTCTCACCATCATGCCGTCCCTTCATTCCCTCCCTTCCTTCCTTCCTTCCTTCCTTCCTTCCTTGCAATCTATCGTCCTTTTGTTCCACCTCTTCAGTCACCTCACTCACTCCCTCTCACGCTCGCTCCGTCTCTCACCATCATGCCGTCCCTTCATTCCCTTCCTTCCTTCCTTCCTTCCTTCCTTCCTTCCTTGCAATCTATCGTCCTTTTGTTCTCCCTTTTCAGTCACCTCACACCCTCACCCTCACGCTCCCTCCTTCTCTCACCATCATGCCGTCCCTTCATTCCCTTCCTTCCTTCCTTCCTTCCTTCCTTCCTTCCTTCCTTCCTTCCTTGCAATCTATCGTCCTTTTGTTCCTCCTCTTCAGTCACCTCACACCTTCACCCTCACGCTCCCTCCTTCTCTCACCATCATGCCGTCCCTTCATCCCCTTCCTTCCTTCCTTCCTTCCTTCCTTGCAATCTATCTTCCTATTGTTACACCTCCTCAGTCACCTCACACCCTCACCCTCACGCTCCCTCCTTCTCTCACCATCATGCCGTCCCTTCATTCCCTTCCTTCCTTCCTTCCTTCCTTCCTTCCTTGCAATCTATCGTCCTTTTGTTCCTCCTCTTCAGTCACCTCACACCTTCACCCTCACGCTCCCTCCTTCTCTCACCATCATGCCGTCCCTTCATCCCCTTCCTTCCTTCCTTGCAATCTATCGTCCTTCTCACCATCATGCCGTCCCTACATTCCCTCCTTCCTTCCTTCCTTCCTTGCAATCTCTCCTCCAGTTTGTTCCTCCCCTTCTCACCTCACGCGCTCCTCATCGCTATTCATCCTTCATCCTCTCATCATCATTCTGTCATTTCTCCCTTTATCATCCCCTTCCTTCCTCCCTTTCCTGCAATCTCTCTCCTCCAGTTACTCCTCCTCTTCGTGGCTATCTCACATTCTCTTCATCGCTATTCATCCTTCATCACTTCATCAACTCTCTCTGCGCCGCTTACCATCATCCCCTTCCTCATTTATCCTCCTCTTCTTTCCTTCCTTCCTTCCTCTTATCTCTCATTTCCCCTGCGGCCCTTACCATCCTCTCATAAGCGTTCAATGCGTTAAGGACCTGGGGGTCAAAATCGCGTCAAACCTCAAATTCTCACATCAATGTATCGATGCAGCAAATAAAGCGAACAGAATGTTGGGCTTCATTAAAAGAAACTTTTTATTCAAGAATAAAGATGTAATACTTCCGCCGTACAATAGTTTAGTCAGTCCACACTTGGAATAGTCGGTATAGTTTTGGTCTCCTCACCATGCCAAGGACATTGCTAAATTAGAAGGTGTTCAGCGTCGGGCAACAAAAATGACGCCTTCCTTGCGCAACAAATCCTACGAAGAAAGGCTTTCCACCCTTAACATGTTCTCTCTTGAGGAACGTCGCCTCCGAGGAAAACTGATCGACTGTTTTAAAATACTTAATGGTTTCACGAATGTAGACAGAACAAAATTGTTTATGATCGATGACACTTTGCGAACGAGGAACAATGGCATAAAACTCAAATGTAGACAAGTAAATTCAGACTGCACAAAGTTTTTCTTCACCAACGTTGTAGTGCGAGAATGGAATAAGCTCTCACCGTCATTGGTCCAATGTAACACGATTGACTCCTTTAAAAACAAGCTCGACCGTCACTTCCTTCAACTTAATATTAACTAGAGTAGAAATGCAACGTTTTGGAGCCATCTGATTAGTATAGATTCACTTAGGTTTAAGGACAGACCACCTAGTCTGGAGCATGGGGGCTGTGTGGTCTGATTTTCTATGTAAATCTATGTAAATCTTCCTCCCTTATTATTCCTTTACTTCCTTCTTTTCTTCCTTGCTTTCTTCCTTGTAATCTCTATCCTACTTCGCCTCCTCCTCCTTATCATCCACTCTACCTCCTTTACCATCCTTCCTCTACCTACTTTGCCCTTCTTATTAAGCAGCTTCAATCACCCAGGAGCTCAGCCTTAAGCAGGGACAATGACCTTAATCTTCAAACTTTAGGACGGTGTTTCAGAGGTGCCTAGCTCAGCCGGTGGGAGGGGGGCAGGGGGGCAGGGAAGGCAGTGTGTTGCAAGGATCAAAGAGAGAGAGGAGATTTCGCTCCGACGTCATTGTTATGACGTCACTGGGAACGATGACGACACGCCCGCATCTCGTGCGCGCTGGTGCCCAAAGCCATGGCGAAAGCATGGTAACGCACCTTCTGTTACGTTATTTCAATGCAGCAGAATATGAAACTTGTGCAGAATGAAACTTTTGTAATAGGCTGGAACATTTATGCACCAAATCGAGAAAATTAACCAAGAGAACAGCAAAAAAATGCTGAAGTTGAGCTGTCACAGATGCTGTATCTCGTCCATACTATACTATATGTGTGTTTCATATTTTCTTCTTGTATCCCTACCAAAATATCGGTGACTAAAACAGTAAGGAATGCCGTACCATTCTCGTATAGTGATGCAAAAACTAGCCTAGCCTTACATCAATCAGTAGCTCTGAAAACCCTGGCACCTGCCTGCAAATGGCACTGGAGGAGGGCCTGAATCATCATCTGGGACGTGCAGCCACTCGCCTGTCCCTGCACTCGACACAACACGCACCCCGCCACCACCAGTCACCTTCATCTTCACTGCTTTCACTATACATAACCTGCATGTATGTGATTTTAATGGAATATGTACAGATGGTACAGCCCCTGGCCTCAGTGCCCTTGTTGCCTTTAGTCCCCAAGTGGCACCATCACTCCTTGGAGAATAATCACTTTTTAAGTGACGAGAGCACACGCGGGCATTTCTGGCGTCATATTTATCTGCCCGTCGACACGCTGTTTTCCTCTTCCGACAGGTTTTCTTGTCTCTGGGGAACCTGTAAAACCTTAGGCCACTCTTTCCTAAGTTCCTTGTGCTGCTGGAACACCCAAACACCGCACAAACACCCAATGTAGCTTCTTGAATAAGGGGTTTGGGCTCCAGTGGGCACCAGTTAAACAGCTGGCGGGCGTGACGTCACAGACGCGGTGCATGATGGGAAAACAAATGCTCAGCGAAATATCCTCTCTCTCTTTGATCCTTGGTGTGTCGTCCTCCCCTTCACCCTCCTTACGAGAGGCTCCGGTCCATGTCCTTAAACGTATCGGGCTCCCACTACGACTGTTTCCCAAGGCCGTAGAGAAGACTAGCCGGGTTTTCCTGGGTGAATTTCCCGTTGAAGGTGTACAGGCCGTGTAAAACTATCACATCCTTACGAGAGACTCCGCTCCATATTCTTAATTGACGGAGACTGCCCATGGCATCCGTCTCCACTAGCCCGTGAATCAAACCTAACCCGAGAGACGACGCGCAAACCACTGCACAACGGAGATCCGTACGTGTGTGTGTGTGTGTGTGTGTGTGTGTGTGTGTGTGTGTGTGTGTGTGTGCTCGCCCAAGTCTACGGTCCGACTATCCCAAGTTTTGATACATGTTCAGTTGCCATGGGCTGTGCTTGTGCCTTGTGCTCCCTCGCACTCATTTATTTATACACTCATTCATTCACTCGTTCATTCACTCGATATTCACCACTTCTTATGCCTCACTGTTAGCACTTTCTCAGAACGAGGGGTTCATACCCTGGTGTTAACAATAGAGTCGCTGGTGTACTTATTTTCCCACCGAGAATTTCAAGAACTCCTCACTGACCTTCACACAGCTCAGGCAATCATTCACTTTGTAGCAAGAAACTTTTGTAACACGATAATTGTGATGGAGTGCCGCTGCTGGTGGTCCTGGTTCAGTTTACTCTATTTCCATGACATAATTACACCAACAGCCACATCATTAGTGTATGTGTCTTGGTACGTTTCCATTATTGATTCAATTGGTACATAACAACCATGATTGTCGCACAAAGATATAATATTGGGCAGAAATTAGCTTTGTCTCTCCCTCTCTCCTTTGGGGTCGTAGTGGAGATCATGTTGTATTGCCCGAATTTTCCTTCACCATGTCTCCACACAGCCACAGCGCGTTACTTTACAAGAAATTAATCCAGACCAGGAAAGGTTTTTATCGGCTCCGGGGATCGAACCCGCGACCGACGTGATGGGAAAGCCATTCCTTAACCAGTCGGCCATAGAGGTACCGCAGCGCAGAGTGAGTTATGGGAGGCTAACCCGCCGGGCGAGTCAGCACTGTATGTAGCTGGGTGTAGGGACAGCAAAAGAAGGTTGGACACAGAAGCGTAATGTTCCCAGTACCCTTCATATATGTGTGGGCACCTGTGAGAAGTAATGGTGGAGCTAAGGAAAAGATGTGAACACGTAGAAGGAAGGTTAGGATACCTGGCCTTGTATTATTATTACCATCAATATTATTATTATTAACATTATCATTATTATCATTATCATTATTATCATTATCATTATTATCATTATCATTATTATCATTATCATTATTATCATTATCATTATTAACATTATCATTATTAACATTATCATTATTATCGTTATCATTATTATCATTATCATTATTATCATTATCATTATTAACATTATCATTATTATCATTATCATTATTATCATTATCATTATTATCATTATCATTATTATCATTATCATTATTAACGTTATCATTATTGACATTATCATTATTAACATTATCATTATTAACATTATCATTATTATCATTATCATTATTAACATTATCATTATTGACATTATCATTATTATCATTATCATTATTGACATTATCATTATTATCATTATCATTATTGACATTATCATTATTATCATTATCATTATTAACATTATCATTATTATCATTATCATTATTATCATTATCATTATTATCATTATCATTATTAACATTATCATTATTATCATTATCATTATTATCATTATCATTATTATCATTATCATTATTAACATTATCATTATTATCATTATCATTATTATCATTATCATTATTATCATTATCATTATTATCATTATCATTATTATCATTATCATTATTATCATTATTAACATTATCATTATTATCATTATCATTATTATCATTATCATTATTATCATTATCATTATTGACATTATCATTATTAACATTATCATTATTATCATTATCATTATTAACGTTATCATTATTGACATTATCATTATTATCATTATCATTATTATCATTATCATTATTATCATTATCATTATTATCATTATTATCATTATCATTATTAACATTATCATTATTAACATTATCATTATTATCATTATTATCATTATCATTATTATCATTATCATTATTAACATTATCATTATTAACATTATCATTATTATCATTATCATTATTATCATTATCATTATTATCATTATCATTATTATCATTATCATTATTAACATTATCATTATTAACATTATCATTATTATCATTATCATTATTAACATTATCATTATTAACATTATCATTATTAACATTATCATTATTAACATTATCATTATTAACATTATCATTATTATCATTATCATTATTAACATTATCATTATTATCATTATCATTATTAACATTATCATTATTATCATTATCATTATTAACATTATCATTATTAACATTATCATTATTATCATTATCATTATTAACATTATCATTATTAACATCATTATTAACATTATCATTATTATCATTATTAACATTATCATTATTATCATTATCATTATTAACATTATCATTATTATCATTATCATTATTATCATTATCATTATTATCATTATCATTATTATCATTATCATTATTAACATTATCATTATTATCATTATCATTATTATCATTATCATTATTATCATTATCATTATTAACGTTATCATTATTGACATTATCATTATTATCATAATCATTATTATCATTATCATTATTAACATTATCATTATTAACATTATCATTATTAACCTTATCATTATTATCATTATCATTATTATCATTATTATCATTATCATTATTAACATTATCATGATTATCATTATCATTATCATTATTATCATTATCATTATCATTATTATCATTATCATTATTATCATTATCATTATTAACATTATCATTATTATCATTATCATTATCATTATCATTATTAACATTATCATTAGTATCATTATCATTATTAACATTATCATTATTATCATTATCATTATTATCATTATCATTATTAACATCATTATCATTATTATCATTATCATTATTATCATTATCATTATTATTATTATTATTATTATTATTATTATTATTATTATTATTATTATTATTATTATTATTATTATTATTATTATTATTATTATTATTATTATTATTATTATTATTATTATTATTATTATTATTATTATCATTTTTATTATTATCATCATTAATATATTTTTAAGCTTGGTTCATGGTTTTAGCAGACTCTCAAGATGGAGAGTGTTGGATGACCCCATCCATTAGTGACACAAGCAAGTATTTTAGAGTGGCATCTTTCTTGCTCGGCTCATGCTGTCCCTTTGGAGCTCCATTTGATCCTCTAGAGAGAGTTTGGTGAAGTCTGGATTTATAGGTGGTCATCAGGGCAGTGCACGGCCGGGTTGTCTTCAGCCACTTGGTGACGGCTAAAAATTGTCAGTACGTAGCAGCGGGTGACACCTGAATGTGGGTCTCCAGAACACCACGCCTGCACGCTGACCACTCGCCAGATAATGTAATTCTGACGGCCAAACTCAAGAGAGAAATAGAGGAGATTTCACGTAGTTATAACAAATGCGACTTAAGAGAGTGGTGCCTAAAGTATAGCAAAATATACTGTTATGTTATGAAGAACAGCACTGAAGGTGGGAGCCAATTGGTGCTAGGAAACAATAGTTTGGTAGTGATAGATAAAACTATAGGCTTAAAACTGGAAATAAAGGGATGGGCAGTGAGAAACAGATGAGTCACTGAAGGGACAACAAGGCAGATGTTAGGAATGGTAACAAGTGATGGCAACAGAGTGATCAACAAATACGAAGTGGACAGGGCCTCTGGGGAGGGGCCGCTGAAACAAGTTGTCTGTATGGGTCAGAGGTGGCATGCTACCGGGAAGGAGACATCTCACACTTGGGAGAGGAACTGAATAATCTAGTTCGCATTTGGAGACCGGGGGACTCCTTGAAGCACAGCTGTAGATGCTAAAATAAGGACATTGGTGAAATACTTTTAGGGAAGGAATAAAAAAAGGAATATTTGGGTTCCAGTTGGAAATTGAAAAGTTTAATGATGAAATATGAGCAAAAAAGTACTATAGAAAATTATAACAAAATTCACACGGAGGAAGGAGCTAGAAATATGAAAAAGAATAAAACTCGACAGATGAGACATAAAGAAGGAAATATACCAACAGAGATGACATGGAATGTAAGAAACTGGGGAAGCAACTGACGTACTCTCTTAAACAAGACCAAGCCCTGCAGAAGTACATGGGAGGGACAGGGAGGAGAAAAAACAGAATTGTAGCTGTAGAGTAGGAGAGAAAGAGAATGTGGCACATCTATAATTGTGTAATGTAACAAATCTGAGTCAGGGGGAAGGGTAATAGCTTCCGTAGTGACAGCCATAGGCAAAGAGGAGTGGAGCAAGGAGTTAGTAGGAATTTGTACAGTGTAAGGCCAATATGGGAGCAGGGAATAAAAGGATAAAATTGTTAAACTAAAATATTATTGTTTTTAACACAAGAAGTTGTGAGGAAGATGGGTCAATTTGTTCAGTGCAAGGGCTATATAGAGGCTGTGAAGAAACAGACAAAAATTGTTAACTTTAAAACAGGGTTGGCGGTTTAAACCAAACGTTTTAAACCAAATGGTTTAAACCATGGTTTAAGCCAAAAAAAAAAACAGTGGTTTAAACCAACTAATAAAACCATTTTTTTTTTCTTTTGTGTGTATCTTTGTTAGTTTCATCAGTATTGTGGTTTTAACTATATGTAAGATTTTAATTATGTACAGCAGGGTTGGCGGTTTAAACCAGGGGTGTCAAACTCAAAACCCTTCGAGGGCCAATTCATACTCTGAAGTGCCGTCATGGGGGCCATCAAGGGTAGAAAATACATTGACAAGATTGAAGTTACCGTGATACCGCGGGCCATTTATGACTATCCCGCGGGCCATGAGTTTGACACCCCTGGTTTAAACCAAAAACCCATCAATAAAACCAGTGGTTTTTTTAATCTTTTTTTAGTTTCATCAGGTATTGTGGCTTTAATTATATGTGGTTTTAATTTTTTTTTTAATGCACAGTCATTTTACTAACACCAGGGGCCGGATTCATCAAACCATTTACCAGACCTCTGTTTGGTAAGTTTCGCGGTATCTCCGCCCACCCGGTAAATCGGTATTCATCAACCACTTACCGCACCTCTGGTAAGGCCAAAAGTTACCACGGCTCCGAGCACCCGTAACTGAGTTACCGGAGGCGTGGTAAGTGGGTAAATACTGCCGCCTCAGGTTTATTTTCCCGCGTGACTGCTTGTATCGGCGGTTCCTGAACATGACAATGCAATTGCGATAATCTCTGTAGTTGCAGGAGTATGAAAACGTATAATAGTGACGGAAATAAGTGGAGAGAGACGTGGAAAAGACGAAGTGAGTGACACGTAGCCGCATCGGCGATGAGTTATCCTCAGTTTTCACTCTCTACTTATCGTGTTCCATGGTTTTATACGCAAATATTTGACTGACATGCTTAGTAGTGAATGGAAGTGACAAACATGAGTGAGTACAGCCGTGTAAATACCGCTGAGTAAATCAAAATGAACTGCACATTAGCGGGTCAGCTGGCAGCTCTGCACGAATCAAAAGTGGTGTTTTTTTTTACTTAAATTTCCATGATTTTGATCTGCAACGTTAAAGACTCAAAGCAAATAGTTAGCATATGAAAAGAAATGCAGTTCATAAGACTTGTGGGAAGAGTGCACTTGGAACTCTGTTGATGAAGAGTAATCAGTCAAATCATGGGACTATTCTTATTACCTGTTGTTGTTTAGCAGTATGTCTCACAGTCATATTCATTGATTATTGTAATTGTGTTTTGAAATATTTAGATGTCTAGCTGGACATAATTAGTGTCAGAGGAGATACCATGATCATGAAGGCAGTTTTTCCAGCTATAATTATAATCAGCCCCTCAAGCCTCACATTATTCTCGGCCACCATTGACTTTGGTTGTTCAGATGTTAGTCGCCATAGCTCTCCATACTGAGTTCTTCCTTGCGAGTAAACAAATATTAACAAATGTGTGGAAATCATTCACTTCATTTACACATCCAATATTTCCAATAGATTAATAAAATAATGGTCAAAGCACATGAGTGATGTATTATTTATTGAAATTTTTTTTAGGGGGGGGGAGTGTTCTGTGTCCCTCTAACAAATGTTATTGATATGCTGGTAAAATGATATTTAACAAAGTAATAATGGAGGGAGAATTTGGAATGCAGGGGCCAAGGGGTAAAGTAATGCTGGTGATAATTATATTTTCAGCTGTTAGTTTTATCGGATAATATTAGGTTAGTTTGGGTTTTCAGGACTCCTAACCCAAGCAAAATATAATGCACTGTGGTGTTTATCACCTATGGACTATGTTGATTTTGCCAAGTTGGAAACAATTTTGTAAAACATTTTACCAGAATGTCAGTAGGAATTAGGGAGCAAGAGACCTGTTGCTTGACAAGCTACCGTGACATTTCATCTGAAGAAATGGAGACACTGTTTTAGATCTGGATGGAACGTTTGATAATAAATAGTTATTTACTTTGGTTCTATATAATTATATTAGCTGATCACTGGACTTTTTTAAGTAACTGGAACAAAAAGAATCCAATTCTAGCATATGAGATTATTACCCTATATAAATTATTTTTTTGAAGGTGAAATGGCGCTGCTCTGGGCACTGGAACATGACAGGCTACGACGGGAAAGAGTTTTCAGAGACCGTCTCAATCCTTTAGAGGTCAGCGATGATTTCCTCCTACACTATTATCGGCTGCCCCGCCATGAAATCCTTCCTCATACACTATTATCGGCTGCCCCGCCATGAAATCCTTCAGCTGTGTGAGGAGATTGGACCACATATCCACAGGCCCACAAGTAGGACAAGAGCAATTCCAATCCACACACACATCTTGGTTGCCCTGCGTTTTTTTGCCAGTGGGACATTTCAGAATGTGGTGGGTGATGTAAGTAAGTGATGTAAGTAAAACTTAGATGTTAAAAGACAGTGGTGCTGGACGGAGTGGTTGGCCATGTTGATGGTGCTGGGTGTGGAGGTCTGCTGGATGGTCCTAAGGGAGGGGCTGAGGAGGCATCTGTGGAGGGATCCTTTAAGGTGCAGTGGCTGTTCATCCTCGCTTTTGGGCTGGACGATAAATGGGTACCTGAGGAAGATTGGGGAAGGTAAACTGATGTAAACTGGATGTCACCCTAGCACAATGCCTTGGAAGTAATGGGATCTTTTTCACCGCAGGCTCAATGTGCTGTAAATGAACTTTGAGGCCACACGCAGCTATAGCGTATGGTCCCATTGTAGATAATAGTGTCTTAATACTACCCTCTTGAAAGAGCTTAAGTAGTAGACAGGAAGATATACAAACAGAAAAAGGCTGTTCCAGAATTCACCAGCTTAAGGGATGAAAGCATTAAGGAGCTGGTTAACTTTCCCTTAACAAAAACAACCACTGCAAAGATGATGTTAGATGAAAAATTAGTTTGTATTCTGATCCTTGCAGGTGATTCTGGTTATCCTCTAGAGCCCTTCCTAATGACACCAGTGAGCCAGCCAACAACTGATGCTCATCGTGCCTATAACCGCAGCCACTCGAGGACACGTGTTGTGGTGGAACAGACTTTTGGGGTATTAAAATCTCGGTTCCGTTGCTTGCATGGGTCAGGTGGCAGCCTTCAGTATGACCCAGTCAAGTGTGCCAAAATTGCAATTGCATGTATGCTATTGCATAATATTTGTATCAGTAGAAGAATTCAATTAAATGAACCTTTACTAGAGATTGAAAACATGGAAAATGATGCCTACAGAGGAAATGAAGACACAGGGCAGGCTCGACGAAGGGGTCTGATTGACAATGTCTTTTCATAGACAGTGTTGTTGGTTGGAATGTGCATGTATGCTATTGCATAATATTTGTGTCAGTAGAAGAATTCAATTAAATGAACCTTTACTAGAGATTGAAAATATGGAAAATGATGCCTACAGGGGAAATGAAGACACAGGGCAGGCTCGACGAAGGGGTTTGATTGATAATCTCTTTTCATAGACAGTGTTGTTGGTTGGTTCCTGTGTCTTCATTTCCCTTGTTGGCATCATTTTCCATGTTTTCAATCTCTTTTACTAAAGGCTCATTTAATTGAATTCTTCTACTGACACAAATGTTATGCAATATCATACATGCATACTTTGTCTTTGCATAACTTGTTTGGTGATGGTATGTAAGGTACTAATATGCAGGTATCATGTATACTGAGGTGTATGTAATATATGGTGCAGCTGCTGCTCTGTTTAGTGTCACAATGCTTGGACAAGGTCAGGTTGTTTAGGGTGGAGACAGCGTGATGTATGTTGCTGATGACAACACCACCGCCCTGACAGCCACCAGTGACAGCGTGATGTATGTTGCTGATGACAACACCACCGCCCTGACAGCCACCAGTGACAGCGTGATGTATGTTGCTGATGACAACCACCACACCCCCTGACAGCCACCAGGTGATGTATGTTGTTGATGACAACACCACCGCCCTGACAGCCACCAGTGAGAGAGAAGAACAAACAGGAGACTGAGGTGGCAGGGTTTCTGTTTTGGGTGCTCAGGATTTGTGGTGACTCACTCATGTCACTGAAACTGTATATACATGTAAGTTTGTATATTATAATTCTAACCTACATGTACCTAAAAGACAGTTTTAAAAATATATTATACAAACTTGCATGTATATACATCTCAGTGAAAAGTGTGAGTCGCCACAAAGCCCAAGCACTTAAAACAGAAGCCCTGCCATCTCAAGACACCCGGTTTGTTCTTCTCTCTCGCTGGTGGCTCTCAGGGCGGTGGTGTCGTCATCAGCAACATTTCTCATGCTGTGGTGGCGTTGCTGTCAGCAATGTTCCTCATGCTGTCTCCTCACCCAAAACAACCTGACCTCAACTAAACATTCTGACACTATATAGAACAGCAATTGCACCATACATCCTGCACACACACACACACACACACACACACACACACACACACACACACACACACACCTGTGGATCCTGTGGAGTGTAGTTGCAGGCACCACTCTATGTGGTGCCCGTGGCCACGCTGATGCGCCGCCACTCAAAACAGCCCGTCCGCCCGTCTCTGCGCCAGCTGATCTATGATGCTGTTGCTAGAGGCTCGGAGGTAGTAGTGCGGCAGCTTGGGCTCGTCGGGAATAGTCCCGAGAAATGAGTCGAGTTGGCGTTTAAATTTTTCTACATTTTGGACCTCTGAGTTCCGAAGATATTTAGGTAACTCGTTGAAGAGCCGAGGTCCTCTTGTCGCGAGGCTGTTCTCTTTTAGAGTCTTGATCCGTGTGCCTGCTCTGGGGTGCAATGGTGGTATATGGCAAAATCTTCCCAGTCGTTCGTGAATGTAAAAAAGTACACCTATGTTATTAACTGTGTTACCAATAAGAATCTTGTATATGTATATTATGATATATCTCTCCCTCCGTCTTTCTAGTGAGTAGAGATTGAGTGACTTCAATCTTTCCCAATAATTTAGCTTTCGACAATCAATAATTTTGCTGGTAAATGACCTCTGCACTGCTTCTAGCTGTTGCTTCTCCGACCTTCCACGGGCTCCACAGCTGACAAGAGTACTCCAACAATGGAACAATGAGTGACTTGTAGAGTGTCATCATCGGGAATTTGTCACGTGTCTGGAAGGTGCGCAGGACCCATCCTGATTGACACACACACACACACACACACACACACACACACACACACACACGAAAGTTAGAAAAGATAGATAAGAGTAAATGTTTAAGAGTGATGTATACAAATGTAGATGGATTAATAACTAGTAAATTGGAACTGCAAGATTTCATAAAGGAGAAAGAACCAATGATCGTATGCTTAACGGAAACAAAACTGAACGAAGCTATTAAATTAGAGATAAATAAAAACTATGATATATGGAGGAAAGATAGAATGGGCAAAGGGGGAGGTGGAGTGATGATAATGACAAAAAAGGAGTTAACAGTGAAAGTGGTAGAATACGGTGAAGGTAAAGCTGAAATTGCGAAAGTAAATGTGGAAACCAAAAACAAGGAAAGGTTGGCAATTATAACCGCATATGTACCACCTAGAACAAACTCTTGGTGCAAGGAAGAGCACAACACTATGATCAATGACACTATACGGAGTTTAAGCAAAATGCTAAAGGAAGACAAAAGAGTTATGCTAGTTGGTGACTTCAATTGTAAAGAGATTGACTGGGAGACATTCGAGAGTAATAGTGGAGATAACGCATGGGGAGATAGATTCCTAAGATTGATGATGGAGAATCTTATGATACAAAGAGTGAATGAACATACAAGATATAGAAGTGACGATGAACCGGCAAGACTGGACCTAGTACTAACAAAAGGAATATACATCAAGGATGAACTAAGGTATGGATGTCCACTGGGCAAGAGTGATCATGTAACCATAGAGATTGATACAGAAGAGGAGGTTACTAAAGAGGTCGAATCCTACAAATCAAACAGGCTAAACTATATTAAGACAGACATGGAAAACCTTCGGAAGTTTTACAAGAAAGTGGAATGGGATGAGTTACTGAGAAAAAATAAAGTACAAGAAAAGTATGATATCTTTATGGAAGCCTATAACACTGGTGTCAAAAAATATGTACCCGTATATAGACCCAAAGTTAAGGGTAGGAAGGACTGGTTTAATGCCAAATGTGCAAACGCAAAAGAAAAAAGGGACAAAGCATGGAAAAGACTAAAAAGAAGGAAGAATCAAAGAAACAAAGAAGACTTCAGAATGGCGAGAAATGAATATGTGAAAATAAGGAAAGAAGAAGAAAAGGGATATGAGAAGGATATTGTGGAAAATGCAAAGAACAGCCCAAGTTGTTTTATAGATTTATAAATGGGAAGACTAAACCGAAAGAAACAATAGAAAGACTGAGAGACGTGAATGTGGAAGTCAATGACCCTAAAGGTATGGCAGAGTTATTAAATAGAAAATTCCAGCAAGTCTTTACCAAAGAAACAATCTTTATTGCGCCACAAGAGAATAAAATAGAAGTTCATATGGAAGAGATTATGGTAAACAAAGAAGAGATCCATAAATTACTGGGAGAACTAGAAGAGGGAAAAGCAGTAGGACCGGATGGAGTTTCTGGGTATATTTTAAAAAAATGTAGAGATGAATTAATTGTTCCAATATACGACATCATTAGATGCTCAGTAGCAACAGGTACGGTGCCCAATGAGTGGAGAAGGGCTGAAGTGGTCCCCATATATAAAAGTGGAAGGAAAGATGAACCTTCAAACTACAGACCCATATCCCTGACAAGTGTTTTGTGCAAAATATGTGAGAAAATAATAAAGAAGCAGTGGACTAAATTTCTAGAAGAGCATAAGTTAATTACCAGCAAACAATATGGATTTCAAAAGGGCCGATCATGTGTTACAAACTTACTCAGTTTTTACTCAAGAGTGACAGACAGAACTCAGGAAAGGGATGGATGGGTTGATTGTATTTATCTAGATTTGAAAAAAGGCCTTTGACAAAGTTCCACATACAAGACTATTATGGAAACTGGAAAATAAAGGAGGATTGAAAGGAAATATGAAAAAATGGATGGCAAGCTACCTAATGGGAAGGGAGATGAGAACTGTGGTCAAGGACATAAAATCAGAATGGAGAAATGTAGAAAGCGGAGTACCACAGGGTTCAGTATTAGCACCGATAATCTTCCTGGTATATGTAAATGACATGGCTGAGGGAGTTAATAGCTACATAAACCTGTTTGCTGACGACGCTAAATTACAAAAAACATATAAGAAACAAAGAAGATTGTGAAATATTGCAAGAAGACCTATACAAAATTTGGAAATGGAGTATGGATTGGGAGATGGAATTTAATGTGGAAAAATGTCATGTTATGGAAATGGGTAAAAGTGAAACAAGACCAATCTGGATATACAAAATGGGAAATGGTGAAACATTAAAAAAAGTGCATGAAGAGAGAGACCTGGGAGTAGTGATGAGGGATGATAATCAACCAGAGAGTCATATAAATCGGATCTTTAGAGACACATATAACTTGGTGAGAAATATTGGAGTAGCATTTAGCTACATGGACAAGGACATGATGAGAAGGCTAATCACTACCATGATTAGACCAAAATTAGAATATGCAGAGGTAGTCTGGTCCCCCCATAAGAAGAAGCATATAAAGAAACTAGAAAGAATACAGAGGATGGCATCAAAAATGGTCCCAGAGTTGGAGGGATTAATATACGAGGAAAGATTAAAGGAAATGAACTTAACAACACTGGAACAAAGAAGAGAAAGGGGAGACCTAATCCAAATTTATAAATTATTAAACAAAATAGATGAAGTAGATAATGAAGAACTGCTACTAACAGAAGGAAACATAAGCAGAAATACAAGAGGACACAGTAAAAAATTGAGAAAGGGGAGATGCTTGAGAGACACAAAGAAGTATAGCTTCCCGCAAAGAGATGTAGAGGTTTGGAACAGTCTGAGCGAGGATATAGTATCAGCGAGGAGTGTGCAAAGCTTTAAAGATAAGTTGGATAAATGCAGACACGGAGACGGGACCACACGAGCATAATGCCCAGGCCCTGTAAAACTACAACTAGGTAAATACAACTAGGTAAATACACACACACACACCTTTTTTTTGAAAATGCAAATTGGAGTGGGCTGTACAAAGCCAAAAGTACCCAAGACAAGTGGGAGGAGTTTTTAAAGCTGTACAAAGAAGCCGAGAATAGATATGTCCCTGAGGTAACCAAAAAGGATGTTGGTAAAAAGGAGTGGTTTAACAAAAGATGCGAGGCAGCTAGAAAAAGAAAGGAGGAAGCCTGGAAGGGATGGAAGAGACGAAGAAGAATCAACGCGTGGAACAATTTCAAACAAGCAAGGAATGAATATACAAAGATTAGAAGAGAAGAAAAACGGAAATATGAAAAAGATATAATCGATAAATGCAAAGACCAACCTAAATTATTTTATAGACATGTGAACGGCAAATTAAAGAATTGAGAAACAATCAATAAACTGAAATTGGATGGAACTACATATGAAGACCCAGCAGAGATGGCAGAAGTGATGAACAACTGCTTTCATAGAGTTTTCACAAAGGAAGACGAATTCGTACAACCACCGGGCCAGGAAAGAGGAAGGGTTATGCAGGAGAACAGTTATCGGTGCAGGAGGTCAAGGAAAGCTTGAACAAGCTGGATGTAAGAAAGGCGACAGGGCTGGATGAAGTATCAGGTGGATCCTGAAAGAATGTAGTGAGCAACTTGCAGAGAAACTGCACTCCATAATGAGCGCCTCCCTGAGTGAAGGAAGGGTACCACAAGATTGGAAGAGAGCAAACATAGTACCAATTTATAAAGGAGGAGAGAGAGAGGACCCATTAAATTACAGACCGGTATCACTCACTAGTGTGGTTGCGAAGATATGTGAGAGGTTAGTTAAAAACAGGTGGTCGGATTTTTGGGTAAGTGAGAGAATTATCTCAGATTGCCAGTTTGGATTCAGGAGAGGGAGATCGTGTGTCACCAACTTGTTGTGTTACTACTCAAGGGTGACAGATTTAATGCAAGAGAGAGACGGCTGGGGGGATGGAGTGTACCTGGATTTGAAAAAGACATTTGACAAAGTACCGCACAGAAGACTAATTTGGAAAATTAAAAATAGGGGTGGAGTTGGTGATGGACTGATTAAGTGGCTGGAGGACTTCCTAACTAACAGGGAAATGAGGACAATAATCAAGGACAAGGTATCCAACTGGTGCCCAGTGAGGAGTGGGGTCCCACAAGGTTTGGTGCTGGCACCAATAATGTTTGCTGTTTATATAAATGATATGGTGGAAGGAGTGACCAGCCATGTGAGATTGTTTGCAGATTATGCAAAGCTATTGAGACGAGTCAATGACGTGAAAGACTGTGAGGCATTGCAGAGGGACCTGGACAAAATATGGGAGTGGAGTGGTACATGGCAGATGGAATTCAACCTTGGGAAATGTAAAAAAATAGAGTTTGGTAGGAGCAGTAGATGTGAATATGATTATAAGATGGGAAGTGAGATAATATGCAGAGGAATGGAAGAAAAATATTTGGGAGTGACTATCTCAGAGAACATGTCACCGGACAAACACATCAACAGGATAACGGGACAAACTATGAATTTGCTGAAGAACATAAGGACGGCATTTGTGTATTTGGACGAAGAGATGATGAAGAAAATAATAGTTACAATGATAAGGCCAAGGCTGGAGTATGCAGCAGTGGTCTGGTCTCCTCATGAAAAGAATAACATAAGAAAGCTGGAAAGAGTACAGAGAATGGCAACTAAGATAACATAAGAACATAAGAACATTGGAGTCTGCAAGAGGCCGGTAGGCCTGTACGAGGCAGCTCCTCTGAACCTAAGCTCCTGTGTAGCTCCCGTGTATCTAACCCCACCTAATAATCACTGTCCATGAATTTATCCAATCTATTTTTTAATGTGACAGTTGTATTGGCACTTATAACATGACAGCTAAGCCTATTCCACTCATCCACCACCCTGTTTGTAAACCAATTTTTGCCTATGTCCCTGTTGAATCTGAATTTATCCAGTTTAAACCCATTACTTCGTGTCCTACCCAATTTTCTTACCTACAAAACCTTATGAATGTCTCCCTTATTAAAGCCCTTCATCCATTTATAAACCTCGATCATGTCTCCACGCACCCTTCGCCTTTCTAGAGAATGCAAGTTTAACTGTTTGAGTCTTCCCTCGTATGGCAAGTTTCTCAACCCCTGAATCATCTTAGTCATCCTCCTCTGCACCGATTCTAATATTTTGATATCCATTCTATAGTAAGGTGACCAGAACTGAACCACATAGTCAAGATGAGGTCTAACTAATGCTAAATATAGTTTGAGGAAGACTTCGGGGCTTCTGTTGCTTACGCTCCTTGAAATTAATCCCAGCACCCTATTTGCTCGATTTCTAGTTTGAATGCATTGTGCCCTTGGATGGAGATCAGAGATAGTACCAGAACTTAAGGATCGGACTTACGAGGAGAGACTCAATAGCATGGGGCTCACAACCCTGGAGAGAAGAAGAGAAAGAGGAGACCTGATAGTGGTGTACAGGGTGGCGAGCTGGGTGGAGAATCTGGACAGAGAGGACCTGTGTGTGTGTGTGTGTGTGTGTGTGTGTGTGTGTGTGTGGAGCGAGAGAGAAACGAGAGGACATGGAAAGGAGTTGAGGGCGACCACGTGTAGGCGAGATGTGAAAAAGTTTAGCTTCCTAAACAGAAGCATTGAGGTGTGGAATGGACTGGAGGAGGAGGTGGTTTGTGCAAGAAACATTCATGATTTTAGGAAAAGTTGGATAGGAGCGGATATGGAGACGGGACAGCGCGAGCTCCTTTCCCGTATGTCACAACTAGGTAAATACAACTAGGTGGACACACACACACACACACACACACACACACACACACACACACACACACACACCGCTCCGGTAGCTCAATCGGTAGAGCGCTGCACTGCAAGTCTTCACGGCCAAACAGGCGGCGGTTCGAGCCCCGCTCAGGCCAGATTCTTTCCGTTGACTAGGAGTGGTTACTGTCCCCCCTTGAGCAAGGGGGATGGGTTGTATGGTGTGTGAGGTCTTGGCAGTACCCAGAGATCGACAATAATGAGCACTTACTCACGTCGGGAGGGTACCTGCTGGCGAAAGCCAGTCCAACTCGTGATCAGGCCGTGGTGAATTACACACACACACACACACACACACACACACACACACACACACACACACACACACACACACACACACACACTTTAAGGCACTCTGAATAGGGGCCCCAAAACCCCCTCCAGGCTGCCGGCACTTCCCTTGAGGCTCTGGAACAAGCACTGCAGACAGACAGACACACACACCTCACCCTTGGGACCTAAGATGACCTCCACAAACATGTGACATGACCCTCACAAACCTAACAGGACTAGTTTTTTTTATATACTTGATACTTATATTTTACCTGAAATGACACACAATCACCAATAATGTTCATAATATATATAAATGATATGCCAAAGGGTATAAAAAGTTATATGAGCCTTTTTGCAGACGATGCAAAATTAATAAGGAAAGTGTAGATGGAGGAAGACTGTCAAGAGCTGCAAAAAGACCTGGACGGAGTGTATAGATGGACCCAGTTATGGGAGATGGAATTTAATGCAAACAAATGCCATGTTATGGAAATGGAGAAAAGTATAAAAAGACCAAGGAAGACATACAGGACGGGAGAAGAAAACTTAAAGTTAGCACATGAAGAAAAAAGATTTGGGAGTAACGATGCAAGACACACCATCCCCAGAAAAGCACATAAACAAGTTATTTGGAGAAACCTACAGGATGATGCAAAATATAAGGGTTGGATTATAGACTTTTTAACGAAGAGAGAAATGAGAACAGTAATCAGGAACAATAAATCAAGCTGGGCGGAAGTGACCAGTGGAGTCCCCCAAGGATCGGTGCTGGCTCCGATTATGTTTGCAATATATATAATTGACATGACAGAAGGGGTGACAAGCTATATGAATATGTTTGCTGATGATGCTAACTAATGAGGAGGGTGGCTAATGAAGAAGACTGTGTAGCCTTGAGTCAGGATTTCGATAGAATAAGCGAATGGTCACGCAAATGGGAAATGACATTCAATACAGAGAACTGTAGTGTGATGGAGTTTGGTAAGAGCAGTAGACGGATATTGGGGAACTACTCTCTGAGTAATGAAAGAATCATGAAAAAAACAGAAGAATAAGGATCTGGGAGTGACAATAACAGACAAGTTATCCTTTGGGAAGCATATAAATTGGATAACTGGGGAAACATACAATCTTCTTAGAAACATAAAAGCAGCATTTACATATCTAGACGAAGAGACGGTGAAGAAACTAATAACATCGGTGATACGTCCAAGACTGGAATATGCAGCGTTAGTGTGGTCACCTACATTGAAGAAAGAAATTAGAAAGTTGGAAAGAATACAGAGAGCAGCGACCAAACTATCGGAAACTTTGAGAGAACACACTTACCCCCCGGTCTCACAGACGCCGAATCACAAAAAAATCGTAGTACCTCGGGAGACAGCGTTTTCCCCGAATCACTACGAAAATTTGTTTATCTTTTCATCTCGAGGCGTTCGGTCGACCTCGAGGGCATATTCCCCGAAGTACACCGAATTATTTCCCAAAGTGCTACGACGTACTACAATATGCTACGATGTACTATGATTTCACCCTGATTTTCTCCCGAAGTACGCCGAGTTTTGGAGCCGAAGTACTACGAAGTATCACGAACCACACCAACTGTCCCGATTTGTAAGTACGAAATACTACAATGTACGACGAACTACACCGATAACTCCGGATCTACTACGAGTTTCAAATCTCCTCCAAGAATTTGCTCCCGATTTTGAGCAAAAGACACACCCCAGCATCATCATGACCAGGTTGGGGCTCTGTGTCCAAGTGGATTGGTGACGCAAGAGGGCTGGAGGAGGGGGTGTCTCCCCGGTAGCAGACGATGACCTCTTCTTGGATCGTCCCTTCACTTTCTTGGCAGGTTGTTCTTGAGTGTCTTCTTGTTGCTCATCATCATCAGGAGAGGCAGCAGCGGCAGCAGAAGACCTTTTCTTCTTGTCTTGTCCCTTCTCGTCCTTTTTGGTCCCATTGTGATGTGACGCGACTCCTGCAAATTGGAAAAAGACTGATTGATGTGCAAAATGCTTGCCTTTTAATACTCTTCCCAAATTCGTAATAGGGTAAGGTGGGGTAAGTTGCCCCCCTTAAGAGAGATTGCCTGTTGTAGCCACATTTTTTGCAATAGAATTAAAAAAAAAAGATCTGTTGAAAGCTTAGGCTAAGGCCTATCTATGGTATATATCATATCCACTCATTATGATTTACACCTTTCTATAATGACAATTTAAAAAAAATAATAAGGGGGCTTCTTACCCTGCATGTGGGGTAAAACGCCCACTGGGTAGGCCTTCTACCCCACTCTGGCTTACAATAATAAAACTCACAGAAACATAAGGAAAATAGTTTTTTCACTTTATAAAAATATGATATGTATTCCCTTTTTGAAAACTATACCCTATAAATCTCTCTTGATGTGAAATATAGGAACACAGTCATATTTGTGTCTCCTGATGAACAGAATGTAAAACTAAACAATTAATTAATTTTCCAAAAGGTATCCCCTTCTTTTAGACTAGTAATATTAGACAGCTTCCCTTTCTTCTGAATTTTTGTAACAAAAGGAATATCTACTTTCATGAAAAATATATGGAACTAAATATTCAATTAATTTGATAAAATATGTCCTTTCTGTTGAATATTGATATCTGAAACAGTTAAAAACACCAACTTCCTTATAGTCTCATACTCAACAGTGTTCACTTATGGATGCCTTTCAAAAACTTAAACAAATTATATTTAAAGCAATACTGTAATGCCTAATCAGACTGGCAGTTTTGACATACGTACAGATCTAGGCCTACTCCAATTGTACATTCCGCATGTACTCATACCTTTATACATGTCCCGAGGGAGACAAGAAGGGGTGGTGTTGGGATCTTTCTTTCGAATTCTTTTAAGAAGATTCGGAGAAAAGCATCAGAAAGGTGGGATACCTTTGAATTAGTGGAAGTCATCTGTGAAATTGATAGAAGGAAATGCACCTTTATTGTGGTGTATGGACCTCCGGATACAAGAGCAGAGGTCTTTATTGATGAATTTCGCACATTTTTGGAGTCTGTGGATATGGTGAGTGCAAATGTGTTCATCTGTGGTGACTTTAATCTATGGATTGATGATCCTGAAAATTCTTCTGCCATGGCCTTCATTGAGATGATGGACAGTTTCAACCTGATTAATAAAGTGAACGAGATGACTTCTTTAGGGGGTCATGTGCTAGACTTGGTTTTCAGCGATATAGACGGTGATCTAGTGCAAGGGGTGTGTGTTGATGAAATATGTTGTATATCCCCGGTGCATAAATTGGTAACGTTTGAAATTTCATACGTGAGGGAAGCAGTGCAGAGAAAAAAGATTACGTTCAGATTGCGAAAGAATTTTCAACCAGAAATACTGATTAACTCTGTAATACAGGAAATTACTATTAATTGTCGTGAAATCTGTGAACATGGCTCGGTGTTACGTGGAAATTGTGCTACCTGCCTGGTTAAGCTATATAATGGTTTAGCTAAAGATGAGTATAACAGCCTCTGTCCTCTGAGTGAAAAGGAGATAGTGTTGAGAGATCATGCACCTTGGTTTAATGTGGAAATACTGTGGGCAAAAAGAGAGAAGAAAAAAGAAAGACTGTGGCTTATGCAAAAAACAGATGAGGCAAGAAGAGCATACCAGGAGGCGAGAAACAAAGAAAATCGGCTTGTGATAAAACGGAAAAAGAATACTATCGGAATAAGGTTGTGGAGGCAGGGCCGAACATCAATAAATTATATAAGGTGCTTGACAGTTTGAGTGGAAACAGAAAGGTTAACAAGCTTCCGGATGGTTTCTCGGATGAAGTGCTGGCAAATAAGTTTTTAGACTTTTTTGACAAGAAAATTGAGAAAGTTATCATGAACTTTAGAGGCGACCGCGGTTACCATGGATCCGCTGTGGAAACTCCAGTCCCTGAAATAAAGTTAAGCTTTCAACAAGTGGATGTGGCTGTGGTGAAAACTATCATACACAGGTGAACCTGACGTACTGTGATGGTGATCCCTTGCCGATAAGTGACATCATTAAGAGTGAAAACTTTAGTGATTTATTAAATATTATGACTGTGATGGTTAACACTAGTATCGAAAACAAGACTTTCCCTGAGAGTGAGAAAGCGGCGATCATGAAACCTATCGTTAAAGGTAAACTGGACCCACAGTGTTTAGTTCCTCTAGACCAGTATCCAACTTGACGTTTCTATCTAAGATACTTGAAAATGTGATCTTAAATCAGCTAATGGAGCATCTGCTAGTGGTGCAGGCTTTACCGGATAATGAATCTGCCTACAAGAGGCTTTACTCAACTGAAACTACTCTCTGTTTGGTGGTAAACAACTTGCTTGTGCTTATGGATGAAGGGAAGTGTGGTGTTCTGATTTTGTTAGACTTGAGTGCTGCGTTTGACACGGTGGAGCACAGTCTATTGCTTCGGGATTGTAAGAATATTGGAATTGAGGGTGGTGTGCTGGATTATCTGAGGAGTTACCTTGAGAACAGAACTTACTGTGTGCAAATAGGTAAATCGTTCTCCACTCATAAACTTTTGCAAAGAGGAGTCCCCCAGGGAAGTGTACTGGGTCCAATTTTATTGTGTTTATACTATCGGTCTTTCACATTTTACTAAGAAGGCATGAAGTTGACTTTAAACTGTATGCTGATGATACACTTCTATTTGTCGCTGAGTGATGTGGAAAACACTGAAGATAAGCTGAGCAGAATTATGGATGATGTCGGGAAATGGATGAATTCTAAGCAACTGAAGCTGAATGAGGATAAAACTGAATGCTTGATTGTGGGGAAGAACAAGGATGTCAGGAGGCTAGATGTTTCCACTCTTCGGATAAAAGATGACACTAGGACTGTAAAAAGGTCAGTCAAAGATTTAGGTGTGATACTTGACTGCACTCTATCATTCAAAGAACAGATCAGTCAGGTGGTGAGAACGGCAGGCTACCATCTCAGAAATATTGCATTTGTCAAGAAATACCTGGATGATAAGACCATGAAGATGCTTATATATATATATATATATATATATATATATATATATATATATATATATATATATATATATATATATATATATATATATATATATATATATATATATATATATATATATATTTATATATCTATATAGATATATATATATATATATATATATCTATATATCTATATATATATATATATATATATATATAATCATGTAAATAGAAAGCTGGATTATTGTAACTCACTTTATTATGGCCTTCCTAAATATCTGCTGAAGAAACTACAACTTGTTATGAACAGAGCTGCAAGGCTAACAAAGGGTCTGGTGAGAGAATAACACCTGCACTTATAGACTTGCATTGGCTGCCCATCAAGGCACGCATAGTCTACAAAATATTTGTCTTGACTTATCAAGCAATGCGACTTGGTAAACCTGGATATTTGAGAAATATTCTACAGGATTTTCATTTGGACACCACCATGTCACTGAGACACAGTGCAGAACAGTATAGACTCTATGAGCCCAGGGTCAACCTGGAACTGGGTTTCAGAGCATTTGAGAAGAGTGACCCGGCTCTTGGATCAGTTATGTGTAAGCATGGTGGTGCAGAGAGAGTGACAAGAGAAAGGGCATTGCAAGGAAGAAGGGTGGTAGGGTCTTTGAGACAAATCATGAATGGCAGAAGTGTGAGCATGGAGGTAAAGAGGGATTTGAGAAATACAATAATAGTACCAACCCTCACATATGCAAGAGAAACGAGGGCCTGGAATGAAAGTCAGAGGTCTAGAGTGCAGGCAGTGGAAATGAGTTATTTGAGAAGTGCTTGTGGTGTGAGTAGAATGGAAGGAATGAGTAATGAAAGTGTGTACGAGAGTTTTGGAATGTGTCACAGGGGGTGAAGGGAAGAAGCGTGGAGTGGTGGAAGAAGTGAAGCGACAGACTTTAAAGTGGTTTGGCCACATGGAGCAAATGAAGGAGAGTAAGATGACCAGAAGGGTGTATGTGAGTGAGATAGAGGGAGGGAATGCTAGAGGACGACCTTGAGTGAAATGGAGGGATAGGGTGCAAGAGTACGTTAGGGAGAGGGGGGAAAGATCTTTGAGAAACTTTGAGCAGGCACGGAGGGAGTGTCTGGATAGAGATAGATGGAAACTCTGTAATGTGTGATGACTCTCATACTGGAGTGTCCGGGGGTTGTGTAAGGTTGTGTGTGGCGTCACTGGCACACTACAACGCAGCAGTGACTGGCAACAAAACACCAACAACCAAATATTACAAAAAATACCACACAAATGACAGGACTCCCATGAGCTGCACACTGTTCAATGACTGACAAAGACACCCACCTGTGTGCTGGATGATGGAGGCGTGGTTGGGGGAGTTGCTGCGCTCACCCTTGTCAAAGTTCTTCAGCTCCAAGTGGCCGTGATGGATCCACAGGTCTGGAGGCTGGACGCCAGGCTTGTTGCTCTCACTGCAGCTGCCGCCAACACTGCAAGGAAGTGATGCATCTTACTAGCTGCTAAATACTACTGAGTGCTGCGCTGCTGCTGTACCTCGCAGGGCTGTCCGGAGGGAGATGGAAGGGCACATGCAATCTTCAAAACAGGATGGATGTTAAAGGTATGAGGTTTGAGTTCAACAAAGCATATTTGAATTCATTTAAAGAAATAGCTCCCAGCCAGCACACTGCAAGCAATCACAAGTTAGAAACACGTGTTAGCTGCTCCACCAAGAGACACAGATATCACAAACAGAGGTCACTTGTTACCCTGCAACTATGTATAGCACAAAATGAAAGTCCATCTTGAACATTTCCTAAGAACAAGTTTACCTTTCTTTTTCTTTCTCTAATCTTGGCAAACTTAAGTCTTTGTGGACTATGCCCTGCAGCCTTGTTCTCCATATTACAAAGTGAATAAAAAGTTCCTGCAGTCAGTGTAAAGGATTGCTGAAATGAGTCATGGGATGAAACACACCAACAAGAAACTGTCCTGCCACCTTACACAATGCTTGGCCTGGGCTCCGCCTTGACCCGCGGCAGTACAGTGTGGTGGCCAAGAAGGCCCCCAGCTGGTCATGGCTCCTGCCACGCCAGCGATCACCAGCACAATCAGGCCTCTCGCTCCACACACCAGCCAGGGGGCTCACCGATGCTCTTGTCAACAGCTGGAACACAGGAGCAGATGTATAATATTTTTAACATTGGCTTAATCAATCAGTCAATCAATGGGGGCCTCTGCCAGCCTGCCTCACCCAAACTATGACACCATTCTTGGGGGTTCCTCTGTGCAGGTCCCCATGCAGGCACCTTCCCCATACCATGTACCTCCCAGCAGGATCCATCAACCTGCTCTAACCCAACTTTCTGGGCACACTCTTTACTAAGGATTGTCTCTTACAGAAACAACCTGGTAAGCAGGGTTTACCCACATGCCCACAGAGCCAGAGGTGGCATTCACAGAGCATGCAGGTAATGGGCCTCAAGTCAGCCTCAGGGAGGGAGTGCTCCATGATGAGGGACAGTGTGGTGGGACACAACATGTGCATAACTGGGAGAACAGTGACTGATGCACCACAGCAATGACGGCTCCCTAAGACTAACACTTCCTTACCTGGAAGAGTCGTGAAGCTTTCCACGGAGGAGAATGGACCAAAACCTTTGACATTGTGAGAGTGCATCTTGTGCAAATACTTCCTTGAAGGCGTCAGTCCCCCATCACTTCCCCCATCACCCAGTCACTGACAGTTTGGTCCATGGTGAGGAATATCACGTAGCCTGGAACAAACAAAATTACTCCCTCAATAATCTTTTTTTAACCGTGTACCAGTGACAGGCAAAAGTTGTGGCTTTACCGTGTAGCAGCGACGAGCCTAATTTTTGCTATGATATAAGCCCCCAAAATAGATGATGCATAAACTGATCACAAATGCATTGATATATATTATAAAATGGCTTGCCTGAGTGATGATTTTCTCTCTCTCTCTCTTTTTTACGTCGCGGCCTATTGCGCCGGTAGGCTTCTTCCCGGTGGGTCCTGATGGTCGGCCCAAGGCAGTGCTTAGAGTGGCCTTTCAGAAACATGATCCCTGCAGCTACTGGGTTAAGTGCTGCCCATAGCTCCAGTAGGCTCTTTGGAGGGGCCTCTTGGATGACCCCAGCCCGGTAGTGGCTCAGGCAAATTGTATTTATAGTGGCTGACAGGATGTATGGTTCTTGCTTCCTGCCTGGCCCACGCTGCCCACCACCATGACCTAAGTCACTGTTTATTTACTATATATCCAGGTCTTTTCCACGTCAGTGAAGGTGTGTTCCCTTAACTATGTAGTCTAGTACATCACTGTGGTTTGGCACACTGACTCTTTTTTATTTTTATATAATTTGAAGATGCCATCTTGGTAACCCATCAGCTCACCTGTGATCCTCCCATTGTTCCGCTGCAGCGGCTGCCGGGTGAAGGTGGTGGTGGACGGCTGGCCAGGGAGGGCCAGGACGGTCAGGCCACCAGCAGGGTGTTGGAGGCCACCAGGCTATAGGGGGACTCACGCCAAACCTGATGGGGAAAAGTGTGTGGGAAAAAGTGATTTTGGCACACCAAAACTTCAAAGTTCCCCCATCATGCATTTTATATATATATATATATATATATATATATATATATATATATATATATATATATATATATATATATATATATATATATATATATATCCTGGTGAGTGATTCAAAAGTTTCCATAGGTTACTTCAAGTTTAAGTTTAGGCCTGTAAGTCTGAGCACAGTCAAGGATCCAGATACATACTTGTTCAGTACTTGTTTGTAGTTGGTGCAGGAGCAGGTTTAGGACAGACAGAGTTGCCTGAAGTTGTCATTTTCATGACAGAATATTATATTATTACCATACAGAAGAATATCTACTTCTATTCTGTTACGGTTTGGTTGCAAACCTTGGTTACTATTATGATACATTGCCGGCCAAGTTAGTAAAGACTAAAGGAGGCTGATTTTTTACCTAGTTGGCAACATTAGCGCAAGAAGATATAATAATGAAGGAATCTTTTTTTTTTATACTTTGAAGAGAATAAATGAATCATTGCACATGAATAGGTTGTTTTACTTTATCATCTTTGGAGCACATCATTTAACCTATGGAATACTTTTACTCAGAAAAAAAAAATTCAATGATTTAATCATTTGATTAAATCAATTTGATTAAATCATTGCCAACCCTGCTGTGCTGTTTCTAATACCATTATGTAAGGTTCATTTTCAAGTATTTGCAACAGGTCAATGAAAAAATCAGTATCTCAAACACTAATAATAGCTCACCTTATGAGTCATAATTTCTCTGTGCCTCATCACAGCAAGGATTCAGCTGTACAGGATTTCCTTGAGAAGTGTTGCAGGACTGAGTGAATATTTACTGAAAGAAGAACAAAGGCTTCCAGCACTGTGGTCTCACCCTGATGGTCTTCACAGCAAACTCACACACTGTTGATGGCTTGAGGCTGTCAATGAGGCAGGTCACATCCGTGGCGTTGACGTAGCGGCTGGAGGATGAGGACGAGAAGGTGGTGCAGCTGTTGTACTGCAGGAGTCAAAGGTCAGTATTAACAGGGAGTCAGGTACAAGGACAGAGGGAAAACATAAGAAAGGTCACTGGATGAAGGACTGGCTTGTGAAATGAGACATGAATGACAGGAGGATAGGAAGGGTGTGAGGGAGTGCTTGCATGAAAAAGAGGATGTGTAAGTGAAGGATAAGGATGTATGAGGGAGGATATGAGGTGTATAAGGGACTGTTTGCAGGAAAAAGAGGATGCATGAGTTATGAATAAGGATGTGAGGTGAACGTGAGGTGAATAAGGGAGTTTGCTGGGACGAGAGTATGAGTAAGTAATGGATAAGGATATAGAGAGGAAGATATGAGGTGAATGAGGGGCTGTTTGTAGGAGGGAGAAGGATGCAAGTTACGAATAAGGATGTGGAGAGGTGGATATGAGGCGAATAAGGGAGTGTGTGCAGGGAAACAAGAATGTGTAAGTGGTGAATAAGTTCCTTGACGAATGACTAACTTTTCCGCTGCTGTGTTGATGCAAGTGGCAAGTCGTGACACAGTGCACAAAGAACATGAGATAAAACATATATTTTCCAGCTGATGACTGCCCTCCCTGAAGCAGCCCAGCAACACTACCCAAATCTGACCTCTTTGGACCTCCCATTGTTCATGTTTGTGTTTGGAACGGGATCTAGTGGCCTTTTAATTGTTGTTTAATTTGTTTACCTTGAGTTGCCTCCCTTGAAAAAAAAAAATAATAATAATAATAAATAAATAAATAAATAAATCACCTGGTTCTGGCTCAGCATGGTGTCTGCCCACTGCAGCACCACGGTGAAGGGCGTCAGCACCACGGCCTTCACCCACACCGCCGGGTCCAGCGTGGGTGCCACCACCTCCTCCTCCTCTGGCTGGGTACGGACTTGCTGGTACACCGGTTGCCCGTCACCCACGTTGTTGAAGGCTCGCAGGCTTATCACAAACTCCATGTTGGGTTCTGAGGAGATGGAGAACTTGTTATGGACCTAATCGTAACAATACAACAATTTTTTCATGACCCTTAACCCGTCCGCTGCGATTGGCACGGATTTTGCCTTCACTTGTAGCCTGGTAACATAGTCCCAGGTCTTTCTCTCGCTGTCTGTGGTGGATAGTGGAGTGTTTCCCATGTGGTATTGGTGTGGTGGATATCCCCTCCCAAGGTGCAGGACTACACTTTTCTTCACTGAACTGTAGCCACGGACACTTTTTGTTCCATTCCTGTAGCTTGGCGAGGTCTGCTGCTAGGAAATCCGCAGTCAAGGGGTTAAACTGGGCAGAACAGATAACAAATAAGATAGACTAACAGACAACAGGTAGAAAGACAGATAACAGGCCACAGATAACCAATGAATAACCTGACTAACATTATGACCACCCAGGAAATATCTGAGAGTTCAGGGCAGACAGAGGAATGAGCCTGAACGATGATGAGTCTGAAAATGGCAACTCAGAATACCACCTCCTTTCCCTCAATAATTGCTCTCATGGTCCAGGGTCTTCACAATATGGAGAGCTAACTTTATGATGGTGTGTAAATACTTTTCTGTGTGTGTTTGTGTGTGTGTGTGTGTGTGTGTGTGTGTGTGTGTGTGTGTGTGTGTGTGTGTGTGAAATGTTAACAGACTCAATAAATGTTTAACTATGATCTACTTAGCAAGATCTCTACCTTCACTTTACTTTGCTTAAATGAAAACTTGTTATGGACTCCATCATCATTTTTTTTGGGGGGGGTGAATGTAATGTTAACTCCAGACTCAATAAATGGTTAACTATGATATCATTTAACCCATTGACTGTGGATTTCCTACCAGAAGACCTCACCAAGCTATAAAAATGGATCAAAATGTTTCTACTAAAATTCAGTGAAGAAAAATGTAAAGTCCTGCACCTTGGGAGGGGATATCCAGCACACCAATACCACATGGGAAACACTCCACTGTCCACCAGAGAGGCAGAGAAAGGTTACCAGACTAACAGTGAAGGCAAATCCGTGCCAATCCCATTTTTTTTTTCTTTTTTTTTTACATTGCAGCCTATTGCGCCGGTAGGCTTCTTCCAGGTGGATCCTGATGGTCGATCCAAGGCTTCTTTCCGGTAGGTCCTGATGGTCGGCCCAGCCCGTTCTGGCGCAGGCGAGTGTTTATAGTGGCGCCATCTTGCATTGGCTCATGCTGCCCTCCCAGAGCTCATCTTTGATCCTAGAATCTAGAGTCCGGGTTGATAGGTGGTCTTCTGGACAGCATGTGGGTAGTTTTAAGCCACTCGGCGGCGGCTGAAAAATCCCAGCTTGGTGGCACCCGGCGGGGATTGAACTCGCGTCCTCCTGAACACGAGGCCGTTACTTTGACGACTCAGCCACCGCCTCCCCATATGACAGGCTAACAAAATCTTTACCTTCTCTTGGCTCAACACAAATGTAGAAGTGGCTAATTCAAAATCCCTGTCTTGTGGAGAATCACACTGCAGGTCTGCATACTACTTGGCCAGAAAATGGAAAATTAGTCACAAATGATCATCTTACACACCCAGCTTATCAATGATGTAACCGTGCTGCTTGCTGTCCACAATCTTGGAGTAGATGTCCGCCACGCCTTGGTCCCAGGCAATGGTGTAGCCGCACAGCAGCACATTGTGCTGTGCGGGGGGCTGCCAACACACCCTGATGTGGTCATTCAGCGCCACGGCTGTAATGGACCACAAGACACTACAGATAACACAGTGACTCCACCATCATGATCACTATGTAGGTTTTACCATGGCTTCCAAACATGAATATTTTGTACCATGAAAACAAAATTATACAAATGTATTGTACCTGTAAGTTATCCTAAATTCTATGCACAACACATATATTAGGTTTATACTGTTTGTTGGGAATTAAGAATGTAAGTGATGGATAAGGAGGTAGGAGGTAGGAGGGACAATTTGAAGGGGACCGAGGATGTAAATCACAACACTGAGGGAAACACTCACCCTTCAGACCAACTGGCTTGTCTGGGACCCTGTTTTCATGGAGGTCATTGGTGAGGTCCCCGCCAGGGTGGACTGAGTGTATGGGCAGTGCCGATGACCGTGAGTGCTGCAAGATGGAAATGGAAAATGAAAATGAGGAGCTGTTAGCATATTCTCAACATGGAAAAACTCCACTTACATTAAAATTTACTCTGTTGAAATGAAATGGGAAAAGTATATTTGTCCCCTTGAATGTGCATTTCCTAGCAGAAGAACTCATCAAGCTACAGGAGTGGAACAAAAAGTGGCTGCTACAATTCAATGAAGAAAATGTAGTAACCTTACCTTACGTAACCTTACGGAAATACTGGACGCAGGCCTACTAGGCCTCTATATCCAGATCCTCTGTGTCGTCACTGTTTAAACTTATACTACGGTGGTGGGCACTGGTGGTTATTAATTTCTCCTCCCAATTGTACTTGATTGGTTGATCCGCCCAAAACTTGTCCAATCGCTTTTCAAAGGATGCTATGCTCACTGCCTCTATGACATCATTAGGAAGACTATTCCAGGCGTCCACAACTCTGCAGCTGAAAAACATTTGCCTCTTCTGAGTCCTAGATCTAGTCTTACTAAGTTTCAAGTTGTTTCCTCGTGTTGGTCCTGTGTGCCTCTCCAAATGTATGGTTACCTCCTCATCATATTTTCCATTGAGGATTTTATATACCTCAATCATATCCCCCCTTGCTCGTCTGTATGCCATTGTTGGCATATCTAGCTGTTTCAGACGATCTTCATATGAAAGATTTTTCATCCCTGGTACCAACTTAGAGGCTCTCCTCAAAACATTTTCAACTGTGCAGATGTCCTTCTTCTTGTAGGGAGACCAAACAGATTGTGCATATTCCAGATGAGGTCTTACCATGGACTTGAAGAGACATCTAAAAGTAGTAACATCCAGAGCAGCAAATGTACGTCGTATTAGCCCCATTACCTGATTGGCTCTGTTGACTTTTTCGGACATGTGACCTTCAAATGACAAAAGTTCGTCAGTAGTAATTCCCAGGTCTTTCTCTCTCGCAACCTTCTTAACCTCTTGTCTACCTGGCCCTTCCCCTCCGAGATAGTATGATGTGTCCCTTGTAGCTCGATGCCTGCTGTGTATTTTGAGGTGTATGCACTTCTCCGGATGAAAAGGCAGCAGATTATCTTCCGACCACTTCATGAGGTGTTCTAGGTCTTCCTGCAGTAAGCACTGGTCCTGTAGTGATGCGATCCTCCTGTACACTTTTGTGTCATCCGCAAATAGATAAAGACTTGATTTGACGGTCGTTGGCAGGTCATTAATATATAGGGCAAAAAGGACTGGTCCCAGCACACTGCCTTGTGGAACTCCACTTACTACTTTACTCCATTTAGAATATACTCCCTTTAAGTGAACTCTCTGCTTTCTCTCTTTTAGAAAACCTGATATCCATTGGTATATGCTTCCTGTTATCCCATAGTTTGCTACCTTCTTCAAGAGACGTTGATGAGGCACTTTATCAAAGGCCTTCTGGAAGTCCATATAAATCGCGTCCACCTCACCTCCTTCATCTAAAATTTTTGTCCACTCATCCATCACATGAAGCATTTGTAGAACCGTGGATCGTCCTGGGATAAAACCAAACTGTTTGTATGATAGTAACTTTTGCTCCATCAAATGTTTCATTACTTTCTCTCTCACAATTGCCTCCATAATCTTACACACCACACAAGTCAGGCTTACTGGTCGATAGTTACTTGGCTCAGTCTTGTCACCTTTCTTAAATATTGCGCTAACATTGGCAGTCTTCCAGTCACTTGGTAATTTACTTTCATGCAGTGACGAGTTAAAAATATCCAATATTACACCTTCCAGCTCATCTTTCAACTCGGTCAGGATTCTTGAGTGGATACAATCGGGACCCGGGGACTTGTCAGTTTTGAGTTTCTGTAGTTGTTTTCTCACCTCATCTATGTGAATTGTGCTGTCAGGTATTTGTCTGATCATTGTTGTGTCCATAAGCTGTAGGTCCTGACTGTCTCCTATGTCAGGCTCCACAGTATAAACTTTATCAAAGAATTCGGAGAGCACTCGTGCCTTGTCAATATCTGATCTGGCATACTGTGTTTCCCCGCTTACCTCTTCCCTCAATTCTCCTATTCCCGTCTTCGTTTTTAATTTATCTTTTACATATCTCCAAAATTTCTTAGGGTTTGATTTTACTTCCCTGGTGATTCTTTGCTCCTTGATCCTCTGTGATCTTTTAACTAGTTTCTTTACTTTATTCCTTTGGCGAGCAAAAATTTGGTATTTATTTGTTTCCCGTGTCTCCAAATATCTTTGCCAACATCTGTGTTTTTTCCTTATAGCTTCTTCTTGAGTTTCACGGTCTAGAGGGGTATGTCTTTCCTTTCTGTCATTGTCCTCTTTAAACATTTTCACTGGTACAAACTTACTTTCCAGATTTTTAAGCTTGTCTCTGAATAAGCACCATTTCTCTTCAGTTCCTCTCAAAGATAGAATTGAGTTCTTCCAGTCTTGAGTTATTTCCTCTTTCATACCATTGTAGTCACCCTTGTCATATAAGAAGATTTTTCGGAGTGTGGTGCTATTAGTTGTGTAGGCATTGTACTGAAATTCTAGGATGCTATGGTCACTTTTTCCTAGCGGGGAAGATACCTTCATGTCTTCTACCATTCCTTCCTCATTGGAAAGAACAAGATCCAATAGTTTTGGACAATCACTCCCTCTTGCTCTTGTAGGTCCTGTAACATGTTGGAGCAAATATGTGTCTCTGAGGGTTTCCACGAATCTGAATTCCTCACTATGTTCCTCACCAGTTGTTGTCCAGTTGTCCCAATTTATTTTAGGATAGTTAAAATCCCCTGTAATAAGAGTATGAGTTGCCTTATACTCCGAGACATTTCTTAAAAGTTTGTTTAAATTACCGTTGTTTAATTGATCACTAATAGGACTTCTGTAGACACATCCTATGAGAAGCACATCTTCTTTTTCAAGCTGTAACTCAACCCATAGTGACTCCCGAAAGTTTGTCCGAAATATCACTTCTCTTGCTGTCATACCCGTTTTAATATAAATTATAATCCCTCTTCCATCATTGCAAGATAAGTTAGTGAATATATTGTACCCTCTTATTTTAAGTTCTGCCTCTGTTACAATATATCTAAAGTTCTTAGGCTTTACTTCATTAATCATTATAAAATCTGGTGTATGCACTTCTTGTCCAACCCTCACCCGTAGTTCTTCCATTTTATTTGTCAATATATCCGCATTAGTGTACCAACATGAGAATTGTTTTCCCCTATTTGACTTCAGTATACCCCTATTTTCCTTTAAGTTCCTATTACCTTTAGCTCTGACAATCACCTTAATTTCCTTATTTTTTTCACTACCATTTTCTCTGGTGGACCTCTCACTCTGAATATAAAATTTCCTGACTCATCTTCTGATTCCATTTTCTTAGCTTCATCCACGAGCTCTTTAAATCTATTCCTCTGGGTCCATGTAAGATCGTGTTTCAGGTATATGCCCTTGTACTCATCCTTAGCTGAAAGCTTTCCTGTATTCTGGAACACTTCATTTTTGGCTACCAAGGTATCACACTCCACCAGAAGAGGTCTAGGTCTCTCAGCATTTTCATCTAATTTGCCCATCCTAAACATTCTCTTTGGACCAATGCTTCTCATATCTAATTCCATTGTGTCCTGGAACAACGTCACTATGAATCGATGGTCATCATCCCATCTTTTTGATCCTTCCTTCTCCTTACTCTCCGGAGCACCATATATTACAATGTTGTTCCTCCTGGCTTCCTCATCCTTAAGTTCTCTGATTTTTTTATCTTGGTTTGCTTTAACCTCTTCCCTCAACTTTTTCTCCTTTTCCTCCATTTTTTTCTGAAACTTGCATTTCTTCATTCATTATATCCCGAAGTGATGGTCCTTGTTCATTTGTCCCAGATTCGTTGTCCCTAGTTTTTTTTGTCAAGACACTTGTTTAAGTTGTCTTCCACTATTACCACCTTAGTCTCGAGATTGCCTAGCCTACCCTCCAGGTTACCACAGTCCTTAGTGTTTATTTCCACTTTCTCTACCAAAGTTAGTGCTTGAGCCTCTACAGTACCCAGTCTGGTCTCCATAGTTTTCAGTGTATTCCGTTGCTCATTAACATAATCTACTACGTCTCCAAACTTGCCTTCAAGCACAGTCTGCCGATCAATCACCTCCTTGTTTCTTTCCCTTAACTCTTTAAGAGCTTTGTGGAGTTTGGCCCCACCTCTTTTACAATTAATACAGTACCAGGTTACCTGTTGATTCACCTTGGGAGAGGACATCCAGCACACCAATACCACATGGGAAACACTCCACTATCCACCACAGAGACAGAGAAAGACATGAAACTATATATATGATACTAGGCTAACAGTGAAATCCAAACCCGTGCCAACCGCAGCGGACGGGTTAACCCAAACTACCTGCCCCGTCCACGGACCCCCATAGGGCACGGAGGGTAGACGACCGGGGCTTACATGTCAACGCCTACACGCCCCGCCACGGCACCGCTACAAGGCCGGGAGCACGAGGATAACAAGGGGGGGCACGTGGATAGCAAGGATAACAAGGGAAGCACGGAGCACAGCGTCCCTTCCTCTCTTCCCCGCGCGAGGTAAACAAACACTGAACAGCTGATGGCTGGGATTATTGTACAACGTTGCCAGATTGTCGTACTCAGTTTCTCATGTTTCCCAATTTCCATCCCCAAAACTGTTTCCTGGGTCACAATAACGATATTTATTTGTAGTTATTGTTGAAATGGTTTATTATTCATGTTTCCTGGTGATATTTATGCGGGAGAAGCTGGTAAATGTAATGCTCCGAGTACGACAATCTGGAAACGATGCTGGGATAACTTGCCTTCATCATCTCGCCCTCGTGCATGCAGGGCCCGTGAGAGGGGGGTGAAGCTGGTATCTTTACACCAGGGCCCGGTCTCAAAGGGGGCCCGGCCTCAAAGGGGGCCAGTCACCCGACCAGGAGGGAAAAAAATGGGAGAGTAAATGGAGAGAGAGAGAGAGAGAGAGAGAGAGAGAGAGAGAGAGAGAGAGAGAGAGAGAGAGAGAGAGAGAGAGAGAGAGAGAGAGAGAGAGAGAGAGAGAGAGAGAGAGAGAGAGAGAGAGAGAGAGAGAGAGAGAGAGAGAATACTAATATGCAAAACACACCATAAACATGATATGTATATATATAATAGAAGTTTCTACAGTTTATCAGTAAAATAATAGTTGTTGAAAAACTTTTTCTAAATAATCTTAAGCCTGGAGTGACACCACGTAATTACGTAAATGAATGCAGCTCAGCTGTGTTGGAATATAAGCGATGTCAACTCTCCGTCTCGCTCAGTCACCATCATTCTGTGGCAGGGTGTACATCGTCTCTCTCATTCCTTGGCAAATATTTCAGTAAGTTACAGAACTTACAGACTTTAAGTTAAGAAACTACTTATAATTTTATCCGTATGTTTAAGTATGTAGCATAATGTAGGACAGTGTAGAGCAGTCTGGATACTGAGTGATAGAGAGAGAGATGAAGCTATGAACGCGTCTAGTTCTCGTATGACAGGGCTGGACCGCTGGGCCCTGGGGTAGGGAAGGGAAGAAAAGGATATGGCGATAATGCGGATTGAGCATGAAGATCTTTTCAGTTGTTATTAAGTTGTGGGAGTTATATTCCTATAATGAGAAATTGGAATAAAATATAGATTTTCTTTTGAGTAATGTACTGTACAGTGTTAGTCTGTACCATGTTTGATGAGCTGAATTATCATTACATATCAGTAAATAATTGATTATTTTACTGTATTTATAGGCCTATGGTATGGACCGTATAGTGTTATGTGCATTGTTTATTTACACCAGTTTGTTTATGATAGTTTATCCATATTTTCCTTTAAAATATATGCAGACAGTCACACCTGGTTGTTTTTCATAATTTTCTTGGGGGAGGGGAGGGGGAGGCTTACATCGCATGGTTCTTACCCCTTAGCTGGATAATGCCTAAATAGGCGGTTATACTTACAGTTACAGGTCTATAGCTTATAGGCTTGCCGCTTGCTTTGCTCACCAAATAGGCTGCTTCAAAGAAAAAATTCCAAAGTCGATTTTTGAGTCCAAGTCCATCCCTGTTAAATTAAATGAAATTGTTCAATAACAACATGTACATTTTTTAAACAAATTGACCAAAACTGTTGAGTATGTACCATGTAATGGTGTAAGTGTCATAATGTCATTATCACCATTGTGCTTTAGGCTTTAGCCTTTAGGGTAAAAGTTTTTTTTCCTCTTGTTTCAGACTGGCTGAGACTGCATAATGTATTCTCACAAATCAGGTGCACAGAAGCGGAAAGAAAAACAGGCTAGGGAAGAGGCTGTTTCAAAGTGTGCAAGAACATTATTTGAAGTGGGTGTTAAGAAAATAGACACAATAGACACTAATGTAGAAGAACAGAATATCTTGCCCTCATCCTCAGAGTCAGACCCCTCAACTTCACAGTCATTAGTCCAGGATGCCCAACAGGAAGCCGAATCCGATGTAATAAATGCAGAACCCAAAGACACTGAACAACAAAGAGATATAGGTTTGATCCCTGATAGGCCATCTCGAGTGCAGATTGAAGATTTTGTTAGACAGGGCCCTCAGCCAATGCCAAGTCAAATTGCTTCAGATGATAAGGGTAACAGTTTCCCTTATACAGTTTTGAAAGTTCAGAGACCAAATGGTGAAACTGGAAAACGAGATTGGCTAGTGTATAGTCAGCGTAAAAGAGCACTTTTTTGTTTTCCTTGTCGACTGTTTATTGCAGGATGTACACAACAGCCAAAAACACCCTCAAATTTGGCTTCATGTGGCATTGGAAAACAATCGTCATGGAAAAAACTTTATAACCGCATTCCAGAACATGAGCATACAAACTACCACAAACAGTGTTATCTAGACTGGCGTCAGTTAGAAGCACGTTTGAAAGAGGAATCTGGAATTGATGATCAGTTACAGAGATCAATTCAGTCTGAGAAAAGTAAATGGAAGCTAATTCTAAAACGAATCTTGGATGTTGTACTGACTTTAGGAGAGCGAGGCCTTTCATTTCAAGGAGAGTCTAGCATGATAGGTGATACAAATAATGGAAATTTTCTTGGTATAATTGAGCTGCTTTCTCGTTATGATCCCATTCTTCAAGATCATGTATCTAAAGTGAGAGAAGCTCAGAAGGATGGGAAGCGTCTTCAGGCTCATTATCTTTCCTATGCATCACAAAATGAATTCATTCAATTATGTGCCGAAAAGGTTAAAGACTGTATTCTTAATGAGCGTGATTAGGCCAAATATTATTCAATAATGGTTGATGCTACCCCGGATATGTCACATACTGAACAAAGTACATTCATCCTGAGATACCTAACTTGTGATGAATGTGGTAAATACCTGATAAAGAGATTTCTTTCATTTATTGATGACAGTAAGAAGACAGGGGCAGACATTTCAGAGATGATATTAAAATTTCTTAGTGATTCTCATATTCCTTTTGAAGATTGCAGAGGTCAGGGATACGACAATGGTAGTAATATGTCAGGTGAGTACAATGGAGTCCAGAGCCATCTTAAAGAAAGAATCCTCTGCTTGTTCTCACCTTGTGGCTGTCATTCCTTAAACTTGTGTGGTTCTGATGCTGCTGCTTGTTGCAAAGAGGTAGTAACATTTTTTGGGATGGTACAGACAGTATATAATATTTGCTCGAGCAGTCCCAAACGCTGGGAGATACTTAAGAGTCACATTGCGGCATCTCTTCACGGTTTATCTGGAACTCGGTGGACAGATAGAGTAGCTAGTGTCAGGCCCTTTGCACACCATTTACCTGGTATTCTCGCTTCACTTAAAGAAATATCCCAACTGAAGAGTTTAACAGCTAAAACTAAAGTAGATGTGGCAGCCGCTATTAAGTATGTGTCTTCTTTGAATGTATTTTGATGGCTGCTTTTTGGTTCAAGTTATTGAATTCAATAGATCAGAGAAATCAGGTGATTCAAGCTCAGTCTTCTACTGTAGATATTGAAGTAAAAAACATAGAGGACTTGGAAACTGAATTGCAGTCTCTCAAAAAGAAGCGGCATTTAATTTATGATGAAGCCAAAGTTGTTGCAGTTGCCATGAACATTGACCCAGTATTTCGAGTCACTCGGAAAGGAAAAAGAAAATCCTTTTTTGATGACTCCGACTCTGATGATGATAAGGTATCAGGTGAAGATTCACTTATACAGACAGACGAACATAGGTTTAAGAAAGAAGTGTTTTTTAAGGTTATTGACACAGTATGTGAGAGACTAAACAAGCGTTACCAGGCCATCTTCCAGATTAACAAACTATTTGGGTTTCTGTGGTCATATCTTGATATGACTGATGAAGTGATAGTAAATGATTCTAAAAACTTTAGCACTAAGTATAGCAAAGACATCTCTAGTGACAAGCTAACTGAGGAAATTCTGTACCTTAAGAATATACATAAAGCCAATTTAGATGACAACTCTCTCTCTCCACTTCTGCTTCTTAATAAGATCACAAAATTAAAACTACAAGATTTGTTTCCAAATATATGCATAGCCTTGAGAATTTTCTTGACGTTGCCAGTCACAGTTGCCTCTGCAGAAAGATCCTTTAGCAAATTAAAGTTGATTAAGAATCACTTAAGAAGCACAATGGGACAAGAGAGATTATCATCACTAAGTCTTTTAAGCATTGAAAGTGATTTGGCACGAAAGATTGATTTTGATGATTTAATTGAGTGTTTTGCTGCTAGAAAAGCAAGGAAAGGAGTATTTCTTTAATAATTATACATGTATACTTGTATAAAACAGTCACATTTATGATTTATTTAATATAGGGAAATTTGAATTTCAAATTCATCAAAACTTTATTATGCATGATAATTATACACAACATGCAACAGGCCAACAGTGACTTACTGCACAATGCCACTTTAATGAGTTTCATGAGTAAGTTTTGTTTATCTCAAATTATACGAAATGTAATAACAAAATAAGTTGTTAACTGCAAGTCATAAATAAAGCTCCAATACGGCAAGATGAACAGAATTTACATCCTACCAGTGAACATTTATGGCTTTAAATTGGCTCTTAAAATTGGTCAAATTCTAAAATCCTGATCCCCCCAGCTGGATGGGCTCACTTCGCTCGCCAAATGGTAGGGGCCCAATGACACTCATAGTACCAGGGCCCAGTGATGGCTCTCCCTGGCCCTGCTTGCATGTACCGGTTTTCGACGCTTAACCATTGCCAAAACACATCAGGAATCAACGGTTTTAGTGATAACTATATCTGAGTCTCGTTATTGGGCGCCAGAGACAGGTTTTGGGTGGGAGATCGGCAAATATAACAGGCTGAGTGTAACGAGCTGGCAGCTTCACGCCCGTGTGACTCGCCAGCGATACGAAATTGTCGTACTTGGAACATTGTACTTACCTTATATTATAGTTGTCTATCTATGATGTGTAAATTTATCTATTATTCATTTGTATTCGTCTAGTTGCTAAACTCGTGTGCTCCAGTTAAACTGTTAATTGACTCTCCTTGCTGACAGCACGCCGGTAAATATAAGTGCTGCATTCCACTGACACTATTTTTCAAGCACCTTCCTCACCACAAAACTGTTCTTGTTTCCTCTAATGACTGACTCACTGACTGCTTGATTAACTGACTGACTGACTGGTTGACTAATTGACTGACTGACTAACTGACTGACTGCCTGACCGCATGATATACTGACTGACTATATAGCTGGTTAACTGACTGACTGAATGAATGATGGATTGACTGTCTGACAGACTGACCGATTGCCTGACAGACAAACTGGTTGACTGACTGACTGAATGATTGAATGAGATTGATCGACTGATAGAAGGTTTACGAGTGGTGGAGCGCCGAGGTGAGTTTCGACAGGGGATGCTTGCAGCCTGTGTCGATCTCAGGAAGGCGTTTGATTCAGTGCATCGATCGTGAGGCACTCTGGGATCTTCTGCGACTCCGTGGGATTCCTGCGAGGACTATTGGTTTGCTGACTGGCCTGTATTCTGGGACAGAGAGTGCTGTGAAGTGTGTGTGTGTGTGGGGGGGGGCTTGTCCAGCCTCTTTCCCGTGAATGCGGGAGTGAGGCAGGGCTGTGACCTTGCCCCAGCGCTTTTCAACACTTGTATGGACTGGGTACTGGGCAGAGTTGTGGACCTGCGGAGCATCCATTGGCAATACCAGGGTCCTTGTTTTTGCCGATGATGCAGTAATCCTGGCGGAGTCGCTGGAGGTCTTGGTGATGGCTCTCGAGGCACTGCACGAGGCGGCGAAGCCCTTGAGACTCCAGGTCTCCTGGGCCAAGACCAAGGTACAGGTGTTTGGAGGCTTGCTGGATGACACAGTACAGTCTGTTCATGCGTGTGGCGAGGACGTTGAAATCTCGGAAAGTTTCACGTATCTTGGTAGCGTAGTTCATAACAACGGTGAGTCTGGCCAGGAAGTCTTACGGCGGATTGGTCTGGCCCACGGTGCTATGGACTCGCTCAACACGAGTATATGGCGTTGTCGATACCTGTGCAGGTGGACAAAGACGCGGATCTTCAAGTCCCTTGTGCTCCCTGTCTTACTCCATGGTTGTGAGACATGGACTCTTAACGGGGACCTGGAGCGGCGGATTGATGCCTTTAGTAATAAGTGTCTACGCAGAATCATGGGATATCGCTGGAAGGACTTTGTGTCAAACAGGCGACTACTCCGTGAGGCTGATTCGACATATATTACCTGCATAGTCCGTCAACGCCAACTCCGGCTATACGGGCACGTTTTCCGGAAGCTGATCCTGCTCATCGGGTTGTCTCTGTGAGAGACAATCCTGAGTGGAGGAGGCCACGGGGACGCCCACGGAGTTCGTGGCTTAAGCAAGTCGATAGATCCTGCCGGGAGGTACTCGGGTTGGGAAGGGGGCCTGCAGGAGACTCGCCCGGAGGGACCCCCAGGCTTGGCGTCGTAGGGTGGGCGAGGCGACGCACCCCCTGGCGTATGCCCCCATTGATTGATTGATTGATTAAGATAGTGCTGATTCTCGTAGTAGTAGTAGTAGTAGTAGTAGTAGTAGTGGAAAACCGTATTAGGAAGTATTCGTATAATTGTATTCCAAAAATTCCTGACAGAAGTCAAAGTGTTCTCACTGTATTTGACAGAAGAGTTGTGTTTTTAATGCACAGATGGCGTTAGTGAAGGTATCGATAATGGACTGGCTTAGATAGATTTTATGAGTTCGTTGCGGAAATATGGCGTTCGTGTTGGTATCAGAAGAGGAAATATTTTGAGTCACATATTCACACACAGGCAGCTGTACAGACAGAGAGAAAGACAACCACGCAGACACAAACAGAATGGTGAACACGCACGGGGACCCAGAGTGAGACAAACAAACAGGCAGACACAAGCACACACCGAAAAATACACAGACACACAATCCGATACACAAACAACAAACGCAGACAGTTATAGGCACACACACACACACACACACACACACACACACACACACACACACACACACACACACACACACACACACAAACACAACCTCCCCTTCCCCCATACATACACACATGCAGGTGTTTGGTTTCTACGAGTAATCTGACGAATAATTCAAAACTTCTTATCGTAACTCGGAGCCGTTGTTGCAGCCTCTTGGGGGACGCGCTATAACAGTCGTGTGTATACAAGGCTGTTGTTACTGTTGCATAGTTTTAGAACACTGCTGTGCCCAGCCACGTCAAGAAGCTGTCTGGCGTCACTTATGAGAAGGTTCGTCTGTATAACATTTGAAACATTTATTAATAGCCTATTAGGTGCAGTTACATATGTCGATGTATGTATTGTTAGAGGCCAGCCTTTATATAAGCATAAGCTTTTCAGGCAAAAGTGAAGAAAATAGATATATAAGAAAAAAATAGGAATAATGCAAATATATCTTGGAACAAAAAAATATACAAAATACAGAATACTGAACATTAGTTAGAAATATAACAGTGGTAGAATATACATACATAATAGAAGCTCGGCAAAATAAAAAATACCATAATTAAAAATAATAAACCAAAATAAAATAAAGAAAGAGAAAAAAATAATGTATATAGAAGCATATGAAATTATATAGGATTGTAGGATGAAGCAGAGTGAAATAATAATAATAATAATAATAATAATAATAATAATAATAATAATAATAATAATAATAATAATAATAATAATAATAATAATAATAATAATAATAATAATAATAATAATAATAATAATAATAATAATAATAATAATAATAATAATAATAATAATAATAATAATAATAATAATAATAATAATAATAACAATAATAATAATAATAATAATAATAATAATAATAATAATAATAATAATAATAATAATAATAATAATAATAATAATAATAATAATAATAATAATAATAATAATAATAATAATAATAATAATAATAATAATAATAATAATAATAATAATAATAATAATAATAATAATAATAATAATAATAATAATAATAATAATAATAATAATAATAATAATAATAATAATAATAATAATAATAATAATAATAATAATAATAATAATAATAATAATAATAATAATAATAATAATAATAATAATAATAATAATAATAATAATAATAATAATAATAATAATAATAATAATAATAATAATAATAATAATAATAATAATAATAATAATAATAATAATAATAATAATAATAATAATAATAATAATAATAATAATAATAATAATAATAATAATAATAATAATAATAATAATAATAATAATAATAATAATAATAATAATAATAATAATAATAATAATAATAATAATAATAATAACAATAATAATAATAATAATAATAATAATAATAATAATAATAATAATAATAATAATAATAATAATAATAATAATAATAACAACAACAACAACAACAACAACAACAACAACAACAACAACAACAACAACAACAACAACAATAATAATAATAATAATAATAATAATAATAATAATAATAATAATAATAATAATAATAATAATAATAATAATAATAATAATAATAATAATAATAATAATAATAATAATAATAATAATAATAATAATAATAATAATAATAATAATAATAATAATAATAATAATAATAATAATAATAATAATAATAATAATAATAATAATAATAATAATAATAATAATAATAATAATAATAATAATGATAATAATAATAATAATAATAATAATAATAATAATAATAATAATAATAATAATAATAATAATAATAATAATAATAATAATAATAATAACAATAATAATAATAATAATAATAATAATAATAATAATAATAATAATAATAATAATAATAATAATAATAATAATAATACTTGCTATCTCGTCACTTCTTCCTTCTGCTCTTGCTCCTGTTAATTTCATCTCTCCCTCCCTTCAATCTATTCTTGCACATCCTCGCCCTCTCGTCCCTCGTCTCGCCTGGTGTCTCGTCTCTCGGTGGGCTTCAATTTATTCTAATGTTTGTGTGTTTGTCTACCTCTCTTTTTTTTCTTGGGTTTCTTTTTGTCGTGTTTGCATGCTCGTAACTCGACCCGGCCTTGTTCTCTTCCTCCTCTCTCCCTCCCCTCCTCTCGCGCCCTTCCTCCTTCGCTTCCGTCCCCGCGACGAGTAAGGGTCTGGAGGCAGCGGGCGAGTGAGGAAATAAAATAGCGAGAGTTTAAAGACTATCATATTTCCGTCCCACGTTCAGGGCAGAGTCGCTTTCCTTCCTTATTTCCTTCTATGAGTGAGTGAGTGAGTGAGTGGCTGACTGACTGATTAACTGGCTGAATGGCTGACTGATTGACTAACTGACTGGCTGACTCTCTCTCTCTCTCTCTCTCTCTCTCTCTCTCTCTCTCTCTCTCTCTCTCTCTCTCTCTCTCTCTCTGTTCGAAATATATGAACTAAGGATGTCGAGAGAGAGAGAGAGAGAGAGAGAGAGAGAGAGAGAGAGAGAGAGAGAGAGAGAGAGAGAGAGAGAGAGAGAGAGAGAGAGAGAGAGAGAGAGAGAGAGAGAGAGAGAGAGAGAGAGAGAGAGAGAGAGAGCGTACAATAGGCAGGGGGGGAGGAGGGAGGAGGGTAGTGAAGGAAGGAACGCGGTTGGGGTCTAAAGTACATTTTTAACCCACGAAAAATATAATGATCGCAAGTCTTGATCCTCTATTAGTGTGAGCGTTCGTTGATACGGGAGGGCGAGGAAGGGACGCGATCACAAGAAGAATTTATAAAGAGATGGAAACTTTTAGAAATCACGTCATTTTTCTGCTTTCATAGGTCGAGGAAGAGTGAGAATTGGAAGCGATTTTTAAGAGGGACGAAAATAACTATGACTAATCCCCTTTGCTCTTCTTTTCATATAATCTCCTTCCTTCCTTCCTTCTGTGGAACATCATCTCTCCTCCTCTAAACCTCACCTTCTCTTCCTTACCGAAACACAGGTTTCTGAGGCTACTGACAGCAATCTCTACTCTGCTCCCTCCTACTATCTCTATCCTAAATTTCAATCCAAAGCTGGTTGTTGCGCCTACGTGCGCAACGACATCACTTGCTCTCGTGCCCACGACCTTGACTCTTCTGAATTTTCCACCATCTGGTTAAGACTTCACTGTCATTCTATTACTAAATACATCTGTGCTGTTTATCTCTCACCTAACTCTACCAACTATGTAAAATTCTTTGACTATTTGAATTCTAAAGTGGAGCACATCTTGACCCACTCTCCCTTCGCTGAAATCTCCATCCTAGGAGATTTCAATGTTCACCACCAGCTTTGGCTTTCATCCTCTTTCACTGACCATCCTGGTGAACAAGCCTACAACTTTGCTATCCTCAACGACCTAGAGCAGTTGGTCCAGCACCCTACACGTATTCCCGACCGTCTTGGAGATCGGCCCAACATTCTAGACCTCTTCCTTACCTCAAACCCTTCTGCTTATTCTGTCAAACTGTTCTCTCCGTTGGGCTCCTCCGATCACAATCTTATTTCTGCATCCTGTCCTATCGCTCCTGTACACCCTCTGGACCCACCGAAGAGGCGATGCTTCTGGCATTTTGCTTCAGCTCGGTGGGACGACCTGAGGATGTACTTTTCTGATTTCCCGTGGAATGATTATTGCTTCCAGGATAGAGACCCCTCTGTGTGTGCTCAGCGCATCACAGAGGTGATTATCTCTGGAATGGAGGCATACATTCCTCGTTCTTTACTCCTCACGCAAGAAAGCCTTGGTTTAATCACGCTTGTTCTCGTGCTGTCAATGATAGAGAGATAGCTCACAAAAGGTACCAGAGCCTTCAAACTAATGCTAATTATGAACTTTACATTTCTGCCCGAAATCGTACCAAATCTATTCTCCGACTAACCAAAAATTCTTTCATTAATAGAAAATGTCAAAACCTTGCTTTCTCTAACTCTTCCCGTGACTTCTGGCATCTAGCCAAAAACATCTCCTCCAACTTCACTTCTTCATCTTTCCCTCCACTCCTCAGTCCTGACGGCAACACTGCCGTCTCATCTATCTCTAAGGCTGAACTCTTCTCTCAAACTTTTATAAAAACTCCATTCTGAACGATTCTGGGCATATTCCTCCTACTCATCCCCCCTCTGACTCCTTTATGCCTGTTATAAAGATTCTTCAAAATGATGTTTTCTATGCCCTCTCTGGCCTCAATCCTCAGAAGGCTTATGGACCTGATGGAGTGCCTCCTATTGTCCTTATAAAAACTGTGCCTCCGTGCTGTCACCCTGCCTGGTCAAACTCTTTCGCCTCTGCCTGTCAACATCTACCTTTCCTTCTTGCTGGAAGTATGCCTTCATACAGCCTGTGCCTAAGAAGGGTGACCGCTCCAATCCCTCAAACTACCGTCCTATAGCTTTACTTTCTTGTCTATCTAAAGCTTTTGAATCAATCCTTAACCGGAAGATTCAAAAGCACCTTTCCACTTCTGACCTTCTATCTGATCGCCAGTATGGGTTCCGCAATGGGCGTTCTACTGGTGATCTACTAGCCTTCTTAACTGACTCTTGGTCATCCTCTCTTAGCCGTTTCGGTGAAACTTTTGCTATTGCGCTGGACATATCAAAAGCTTTTGATAGGGTCTGGCACAAATCTTTGCTTTCCAAACTACCCTCCTACGGTTTCTATCCTTCTCTCTGTACCTTTATCTCCAGTTTCCTTTCTGACCGTTCTATTTCTGCCGTGGTAGACGGTCACTGTTCTTCTCCTAAATCTATTAACAGTGGTGTCCCACAGGGTTCTGTCCTATCTACCACTTTTTTTCTGTTGTTCATTGATGATCTTCTTTCCAAAACGAACTGTCCTATCCATTCCTACGCCGATGATTCCACTCTGCATTATTCAACTTCTTTTAATAGAAGACCCAACCTTCAGGAACTTAACGACTCAAGGCTGGAGACTGCAGAACGCTTAGCCTCAGACCTTACTATTATTTCCGATTGGGGCAAGAAGAACCTGGTGTCCTTCAACGCCTCAAAAACACAGTTTCTCCACTTATCCACTCGACACAATCTTCCAAACAACTATATTCTTTGACAACACCCAGCTATCACCTTCCTCAACACTAAACATTCTCGGTCTATCCTTAACTCAAAATCTCAACTGGAAACTTCATATCTCATCTCTTACTAAATCAGCTTCCTCGAGGCTGGGCGTTTTGTACCGTCTCCGCCAGTTCTTCTTCCCTGCACAGTTGCTGTCCATATACAGGGGCCTTGTCCGCCCTCGTATAGAGTATGCATCTCATGTGTGGGGGCTCCACTCACAGCTCTTCTGGACAGAGTGGAGGCTAAGGCTCTTCGTCTCATCAGCTCTCCTGCTCATACTGATAGTCTTCTACCTCTTAAATTCCGCCGCACTGTTGCCTCTCTTTCTATCTTCTATCGATATTTCCACGCTGACTGCTCTTCTGAACTTGCTAACTGCATGCCTCCCCCTCCTGGCCCCTGCTGCACTCGACTTTCTACTCATGCTCATCCCTATACTGTCCAAACCCCTTATGCAAGAGTTAACCAGCATCTTCACTCTTTCATCCCTCACGCTGGTAAACTCTGGAACAATCTTCCTTCATCTGTATTTCCTCCTGCCTACGACTTAAACTCTTTCAAGAGGAGGGTATCAGGACACCTCTCCTCCCGAAACTGACCTATCTTTCGGCCACCTCTTTGGATTCTTTTTAGGAGCAGTGAGTAGCGGGCTTTTTTTTTAATTAATGTTTGCTTTTTGTGTGCCCTTGAACTGTCTCCTTTGCTGTAAAAAAAAAAAAAAAAAAACTTTCTCTCCACAGTTCACCACCTGTTCTTCTTCATCTCGTCTAATATATTTTTCTTATATTCTTTTCTCCTTCTTTTATTGTTCTCTATTCTCCTCTTCATCTGTGGTACTCCGAAACAACCATAATTAATCTCGTTTTCTCTTTTTTCATATCATCTCCGTCACTTTCTCTTCACAGTTCACCACCTGTTCTTCTTCATCTCGTCTAATATATTTTTCTTATATTCTTTTTTCCTTCTTTTATTGTTCTCTATTCTCCTCTTCAGCCGTGGTAATCCGAAACAACCATAATTAATCTCCTTTTCTCTTCTTTTCATATGGTCTCCTTCACTTCCTCGCAGTTCACAACATACTCTTTAGTCTCGTCTAATATTTTTTTCTCTATTTTTCCTCATACTTTCAATTGTTCTCTCTATTCTCCTCTTCATCCGTGGTAATCCTTTTCAATACTGCGAGGTGGGTGGATAAGACAGGTAGGTAGGGAGGGAGGATAGAACGTGCATCAGCGGACCGGAGCCTTGAGGTCTGTAGCAGCGGCGGGTCGGGGCGGCCAAACAAAGCATTGCCTCTGATTATCACTCGAGGCTTTAATTCGCCGCGTGATTGGACCAACAACTTAGCCGCGGAGAGGGCGAGAGGGACGTGATGCACCGGCCTGACTACGCACTGGCGCCATACCCTCGACACTTACATACATACGTCCACACATACACACATACATACCTATAAACATACATACACATTCATATATACCTATAAACATACATACACATTCATATATACATACAGACAGACAGGTAGACAGAAAGGTAGGGACACAAATGCACGTAGACATAAAACACACACACACACACACACACACACACACACACACACACACATATTTAGCTCCTCCTTCCACACACATTCCCCCACTGCACACACATCCACCCCCTCCCCACACACAAACCTTCACCCCCTATCCCCCACCACATACACACACATTCACCCCTCCCCTCCCCCCCACAAACACAGTCCCTCCTCCCCTCCCCCCCACAAACACAGTCCCTCTAAAGTTAAACCATGATAATTAGATGTGCTCAGCGAGGGCGCGAACCATGTCAACACAACCCGCATGTACCGACTCGTGCATCTCCCCCGCCCGCTTGGAGCAACAATACGTCTTGCACTCAACGGATGGAAGATACTACAGGACGATCGTTAGGGAGGAAGGACACGGTACTTATAAACAGTGATAATCAGGAGGAATTAGCTGTAGGGCGCGTCAACTATGCTATAATACTTTTTGTACAGCAAGGGAGGCAGGTCAAGGACAAACATACAAATACAGCAACAGAAAAGCTCGCACACGCAGCTCCGGGAAAGGAAAACAAGAACGAGAGGCCTAAAGAGAGGTCAAATAAGGGTGGAGAGGTGTCTTGATACTCTCCTCTGTAGACGCATAATTCTAAGAGATGATAAAATTAGTTGCAAGCAAGTGATATCCCTAGAAATTATTAGATACCAGAGGATGGTCATTAGCAGGAGGAGCACGGTATTTATAAAGAGTGGTAATTAGGAGTACTTAGTGAGGGCGTTTGTTACGAAGTCGTCTCTACTGCATCACCTTGTCCTGTAGACGCATAATACTGAGATGATAATTAGTCTTAAGCAAATGATATCTCCAGGAACGATGATTAGGAGTGCTCAGTGTGGGTGTGTCTGTCCTTGCAGGTCTTTGCGCCATAAGCAGAATGAAAAAAAAAAAGAATAAAAAGTCGACAATACTACATCTCTTTACACAACAGAATCAAAACACTAGATGATAATTAGTTGTTAACAAATGATATCTCTAGAAATTATTAGGAATACGTAAGTAAGGGCGCGCCTCAGCAAGTTAACTCTACTGCCACGCTTTATCCCGTAGATGCGTAATACTAAGAGACGAAAATTAGTTTACACATGATAGTATATCTAAAAATGATAATAGGATATGCTTAGTCTAGGCGCGTCTGTCTTTGCAAGCCGACTATACTACATCCCCTGACACAGAAGATACTAAATACTAGATGAGAGTTAGTTGCAAACAAATGGTGTCTCCAGCAATGATTAGATAAACTCAAGTGTGGGCGCGTCTTAGCAAGGAACAATAAGAGGAGAACAACAGCAAGAACAAGATTAACAAGAGCAAGAACTGGAAGAACAGGAACACGGAGAAGAAAAACAAGAAAAAAACTAGACCAAGAAGAATAAGAATAAGAACAAGAAGACTAAGAAAACAAGGAAAACAAGAAAATTAGTAGAAGAAAACAAGAAGGGAAGAAAAACAAGAACAACAATAGATGAGAAACCGCCATACAACAACACCTCACCCTGCAGACGCAAAATCCTAAGAGAGGATAATTACACGTAAACAAATGATACCTTAAAAAAACGAAAATTAAATTATACCCAGCGTGGGCGTGTCTCTGAAAGTCAAGTGTACTGTATCGCCTTACACATTGGTTGCAAAATACTTGATGAAATTTAGCTGTACGCACACGCCTCTCAGCGAAGATAATTAGATATAGTCAGTGTGGCGAGTCTTTGCGAGTAGAGTATATTGCATCACTTGACATAGTACGTAGATGCATGTTACGAGGAGATGAAAATTAGTTGTTAACATATCTATATACAGTGATGAATAGATACACTCAGCGTGGGCGTGTCTTGGCAAGTCTAGTACGCTTAATCATCTCACACAGTAGATTCAAATGACAAGAAGATGAAAAATAGTTGTTAACACATGCAAGATTTCAATAATGATAATCAGATATACTCCTCGTGGGCGCATCTTTGTAAATCTAGTATAACAGGAGATGAAAATTAACTGTTAACACACGCAAGCTCTAAACAATGATAGTTATATATACTCATCGTGGGAGTGTCTAATGTCAACACAATATCGAGTGTTCAGGATTGTGTTTACCTTCTCCAATACTTTCCAGCAGCCACTCGACGCATGATACTAACTGATGGTGATGGTGCAAACATTCGCTGATAAAGGGAGGGCGAGGAAGGAACACAACCGCAGGAGGAAATGATAATAATTGCAAGTCTTTTCCTTTTTAATACTGTGAATGGTAATGATAATCGAGCACATGACATCTCCAAACAGTGATGATTGTGTGTACTCAGTGCTCGGTCAGGTTATATTGCGTGGATGCTTCTGAAATGAGTAATAAAGATACGTGTAAATAAATGCTTAATCACTGCAATCATAAAGTCTTCCTGAAAATTGCGAGGAAAAGTCTACAATGCTCGTGGGTGTAATATATTTTGGGGTTAAGAGTACCAGCTTTTATTTATCCTCTCGCTGAAAAACATAACTCGTCTCCAGGTATTTTAAGAGCTTGTTTACACTCGTTTTCGCCGTCGTATATTGAGGTCAGTGTGTGGGAACATTGTGCAACGCGTCTGGCTGTACCTCGCCCTGCCTCGGCCTTGTCCCTCAGCCAGATACCCGGTGAGCCTCCCTAACCTAACCTGAGCGTGTTCTCCCTATCTCTCTACTGGTATGTGGCGGTACTCTTGAACAGGGAAGCTTACGTTAGGTTAGGTTAGGTTGGGAGTCATTTAGGGTAGTTTTGAATGCGAATCACAATGAGAGTATTTTCCAGAACAACCCGTGGTTAGTTTCGAAGCTACAGCCGAACATTTTTACTCAGGGACCACATACCATTTCAGAGATTCAGAATATGCACCCCACCCCGCCCTGTACAACACCCAGCACCCTGACCCACCCTGACCCACACCTCCAGCAGCTCTCCCCGACCCCCCAAGGCCCCCTAACTAGCTCCCCCTCACCCCAATCCCCTTGTTATGCGACACTTGCTTTCTGTTTATTAACTGGCTCTCATCTCTTCCTTCCCGAGACCAAGGTCAATAAATCTGCATATTATTTCAGGGGATTACGTGTCACTCCCGCAGCTGCTTAGTTTGGCCGATGTGTGTGTGTGTGTGTGCCCCGCCCCGCCATGCAAGCAGCTCAGGACCCTCCGCCCCTGGGTTCCGATTTAACGCTGTAGTAAATTAGGAGAGAGAAGTCTAATGCTTGGCCCGGATCGCCGCTAAGGAGGGCGTGTGTCTGGTCCCTGCTTGTCGGGCGTCCATCGGCGGGTCTGTGTTCGCGGGCAGCTCACTCATAAGGCGACGCTATGAGACCCGCTGACCCCGGGGCCGAGGGAGGAGGCTGGCCAACGACCCCCGGGCAGCCAGAGGGTCAAGCACTCGGGCCGGGTAACGCCGCGGCCAAACACGGCATCGCAGTCTTATTAAACATTTCCTGCCAGCCGGGCGCGAGAGCAGACCGGATTATAGAAAATGCGGAGGTTTTTTTTCGTGTTTTGAGAAGCGTTTCGAAAGAAGTGACGTGGTTTTTGAGGCGAGAAAACCTAATACATGCATTTCTTTTTGTTTAGGAGCCTAAGTTGAAGGAGAGCTGTGGTTTATGAGGAAGAAAAAGCAAATTCGTATATATGCACTCATGTTTTGCTTTTCAGAATCGTTGTGAAGAGATGCTGAACTTTTGGGGGTGAGGGAGAAAGCAG